>NW_026700949.1:0-83099 GCF_030435755.1 Ochotona princeps
ATAAGGTGGGGGGGAGGGGGTGTTATTAATGGGAGATAGTTAGGATATATAATGATAGGAATTATAGAGATTTTTAGATGGGGGGATATGAGTGAGTGGAAAGGGGTGAGTGTTGTTTGTTGAGGGGGGTATGAATATATTTAGTTGGAGAATATTAGGGGATATGAATTATTAGAAATATGAGATGATTAGGATGAGAATATAAGGGGGGATTGTTAAAGATTGATTTAGAGTGTAGATTTGTGGGGGGTAGTTGGATTAATTGTTATAGGGGATGGGGGGGTTGGATGTGGTTGTTTGATGAAAGTGGGGAGGGGTTTATTAGAATGGGGGAGATAGTTAGGTATATTAATGATAGGAATTATGAGAGATTGTTTAGATGGGGATATAGAGTGGAGGTGGGAAAGGGGTGGAGTGTAGGTTTGTTGAGGGGGTATAAATATATTTAGTTGTAATATGAGGGTGGATATGAATAATTAGAATATTGGATGGGATTAGGATGAAATAAGGGGGGATGTGTAAAGATTGGATTTGAGATGTGTAGATTTGTGGGGGTTGTGTTGGATTGATTGGTTTATAGGTTGGGGGGTTATTGTGGGTTGTTTGATAAGTGGGGGAGGGGGTTATTAGAATGGGGAGATAGTTAGGATATATAATGATGAGGATTGATAGAGATTGTTTAGATGGGGGATATAGAGTGTGGTGGAAAGGGGTGGGTTTGTGAGTGGTTGTTAAGGTTTATGAAATATATTATGAGAATATGAGGGGGAGATGGATAATTAGAATATGGATATGTTAGGATAGAATATAAGGGGGATGTGTGAAGATTGATTTAGAGTGTAGTTTGTGGGGGGGTGTGAGTTGGATTGATTGGTTTATAGATGGGGGGTTGATGTGGGTTTTGTTGATAAGTGGGGTAGGGGTGTTATTAGAATGGTGGATATAGTTAGGTATATATAATGATGAGGAATTGATAGAGATTTTATATGGGGATATAGAGTGGAGGTGGAAAGGGGGTGAAGTGTAGTTGTTAGGTGTATGAAATATATTTAGTTGAGTTTATGAGGGGTATATGAATAATTAGAATATGGGTATGATTAGATAGATATAAGGGGATGTTCAGATAGCCCTCAATGCAAAGGCTCTAGACGCAAATATGGTGTGAGAGCTAATTCAATCAAGGAAACACTGCATGTTGGTGAAGGGCATATTGAAGAAGGATCAGCCGAGTGGTTCTTGTGGAGAACAACTCCATTTGGCTCACTAACTTCACACACCATCAGCTTCAAGCAGCTCTCAAGGAAACTCAGTTTTCACACTCTATGCTTAGTGCCCTTTGAGTGCATTATCTAGGAATGAACCTGGTAGAGCATCCCACACAAACGAATGCTCCACATGCGGGTTTCACATGCCACCAACTCCACATTGACAGGCAACTTGAACGCCACAGCCGTTTTCAGATAGCCCTCAATGCAAAGGCTCTAGACGCAAATATTGGTGTGAGAGCTAATTCAATCAAGGAAACACTGCATGTTGGTGAAGGGCATATTGAAGAAGGATCAGCCGAGTGGTTCTTGTGGGAGAACAACTCATTTGGCTCACTAACTTCACACATCATCAAGCTTCCAAGCAGCTCTCAAGGAAACTCAGTTTTCACACTCGATGCTTAGTGCCCTTTGAGTGCCTAGGACTGAAAGGAAGCTTGGTGAGCATCCCACACAAACGAATGCTCCACATGCGGGTTTCACATGCCACCAACTCCACATTCACAGGCAACTTCAGCGCCACAGCCGTTTTCAGATAGCCCTCAATGCAAACGCTCTAGACGCAAATATTGGTGTGAGAGCTAATTCAATCAAGGAAACACTGCATGTTGGTGAAGGGCATATTGAAGAAGGATCAGCCGAGTGGTTCTTGTGGGAGAACAACTCCATTTGGCTCACTAACTTCACACACCATCAGGCTTCCAAGCAGCTCTCAAGGAAACTCAGTTTTCACACTCTATGCTTAGTGCCCTTTGAGTGCCTAGTACAGAAATGAAATTGGTAGAGCATCCCACACAAACGAATGCTCCACATGCGGGTTTCACATGCCACCAACTCCACATTCTCAGGCAACTTCATCGCCACAGCCGTTTTCAGATAGCCCTCAATGCAAAGGCTCTAGATGCAAATATTGGTGTGAGAGCTAATTCAATCAAGGAAACACTGCATGTTGGTGAAGGGCATATTGAAGAAGGATCAGCTGAGTGGTTCTTGTGGGAGAACAACTCCATTTGGCTCACTAACTTCACACACCATCAGCTTCCAAGCAGCTCTCAAGGAACTACTACAGTCTTTACACACTATATGCACCTCTTAGTGCCCTTTGAGTGCCTAGGAATGAAATGTAGCTTGGTGAGCATCCACACAAACGAATGCTCCACATGCGGTTTCACATGCCACCAACTCCACATTCACAGGCAACGTCAGCGCCACAGCCGTTTTCAGATAGCCCTCAATGCAAAGGCTCTAGACGCAAATATTGGTGTGAGAGCTTATTCAATCAAGGAAACACTGCATGTTGGTGAAAGGCATATTGAAGAAGGATCAGCCGAGTGGTTCTTGTGGGAGAACAACCCCATTTGGCTCACTAACTTCACACACCATCAGGCTTCCAAGCAGCTCTCAAGGAAACTCAGTTTTCACACTCTATGCTTAGTGCCCTTTGAGTGCCTAGGACTGAAAGGAAGCTTGGTGAGCATCCCACACAAACGAATGCTCCACATGCGGGTTTCACATGCCACCAACTCCACATTCACAGGCAACTTCAGCGCCACAGCCGTTTTCAGATAGCCCTCAATGCAAAGGCTCTAGACGCAAGTATTGGTGTGAGAGCTAATTCAATCAAGGAAACACTGCATGTTGGTGAAGGGCATATTGAAGAAGGATCAGCCGAGTGGTTCTTGTGGGAGAACAACTCCATTTGGCTCACTAACTTCACACACCATCAGGCTTCCAAGCAGCTCTCAAGGAAACTCAGTTTTCACAGTCTATGCTTAGTGCCCTTTGAGTGCCTAGGAATGAAATGAAGCTTGGTGAGCATCCCACACAAACGAATGCTCCACATGCGGGTTTCACATGCCACCAACTCCACATTCTCAGGCAACTTCAGCGCCACAGCCGTTTTCAGATAACCCTCAATGCAAAGGCTCTAGACGCAAATATTGGTGTGAGAGCTAATTCAACCAAGGAAACACTGCATGTTGGTGAAGGGCATATTGAAGAAGGATCAGCCGAGTGGTTCTTGTGGGAGAACAACTCCATTTGGCTCACTAACTTCACACACCATCAGGCTTCCAAGCAGCTCTCAAGGAAACTCAGTTTTCACACTCTATGCTTAGTGCCCTTTGAGTGCCTAGGACTGAAATGAAGCTTGGTGAGCATCCCACACAAACGAATGCTCCACATGCGGGTTTCACATGCCACCAACTCCACATTCATAGGCAACTTCAGCGCCACAGCCGTTTTCAGATAGCCCTCAATGCAAAGGCTCTAGACGCAAATATTGGTGTGAGAGCTAATTCAATCAAGGAAACACTGCATGTTGGTGAAGGGCATATTGAAGAAGGATCAGCCGAGTGGTTCTTGTGGGAGAACAACTCCATTTGGCTCACTAACTTCACACACCATCAGGCTTCCAAGCAGCTCTCAAGGAAACTCAGTTTTCACACTCTATGCTTAGTGCCCTTTGAGTGCATTATCTAGGAATGAACCTGGTAGAGCATCCCACACAAACGGATGCTCCACATGCGGGTTTCTCATGTCACCAACTCCACATTCACAGGCAACTTCAGCGCCACAGCCGTTTTCAGATAGCCCTCAATGCAAAGGCTCTAGACGCAAATATTGGTGTGAGAGCTAATTCAATCAAGGAAACACTGCATGTTGTGAAGGGCATATTGAAGAAGGATCAGCCGAGTGGTTCTTGTGGGAGAACAACTCCATTTGGCTCACTAACTTCACACACCATCAGGCTTCCAAGCAGCTCTCAAGGAAACTCAGTTTTCACACTCTATGCTTAGTGCCCTTTGAGTGCCTAGGACTGAAATGAAGCTTGGTGAGCATCCCACACAAACGAATGCTAAACATGCGGGTTTCACATGCCACCAACTCCACATTGACGGGCAACTTCAGCGCCACAGCCGTTTTCAGATAGCCCTCAATGCAAAGGCTCTAGACGCAAATATTGGTGTGAGAGCTAATTCAATCAAGGAAACATTGCATGTTGGTGAAGGGCATATTGAAGAAGGATCAGCCGAGTGGTTCTTGTGGGAGAACAACTCCATTTGGCTCACTAACTTCACACACCATCAGGCTTCCAAGCAGCTCTCAAGGAAACTCAGTTTTCACACTCTATGCTTAGTGCCCTTTGAGTGCCTAGGACTGAAAGGAAGCTTGGTGAGCATCCCACACAAACGAATGCTCCACATGCGGGTTTCACATGCCACCAACTCCACATTCACAGGCAACTTCAGCGCCACAGCCGTTTTCAGATAGCCCTCAATGCAAACGCTCTAGACGCAAATATTGGTGTGAGAGCTAATTCAATCAAGAAACACTGCATGTTGGTGAAGGGCATATTGAAGAAGGATCAGCCGAGTGGTTCTTGTGGGAGAACAACTCCATTTGGCTCACTAACTTCACACACCATCAGGCTTCCAAGCAGCTCTCAAGGAAACTCAGTTTCACACTCTATGCTTAGTGCCCTTTGAGTGCCTAGTACAGAAATGAAATTGGTAGAGCATCCCACACAAACGAATGCTCCACATGCGGGTTTCACATGCCACCAACTCCACATTCTCAGGCAACTTCATCGCCACAGCCGTTTTCAGATAGCCCTCAATGCAAAGGCTCTAGATGCAAATATTGGTGTGAGAGCTAATTCAATCAAGGAAACACTGCATGTTGGTGAAGGGCATATTGAAGAAGGATCAGCTGAGTGGTTCTTGTGGGAGAACAACTCCATTTGGCTCACTAACTTCACACACCATCAGGCTTCCAAGCAGCTCTCAAGGAAACTCAGTTTTCACACTCTATGCTTAGTGCCCTTTGAGTGCCTAGGAATGAAATGTAGCTTGGTGAGCATCCCACACAAACGAATGCTCCACATGCGGTTTCACATGCCACCAACTCCACATTCACAGGCAACTTCAGCGCCACAGCCGTTTTCAGATAGCCCTCAATGCAAAGGCTCTAGACGCAAATATTGGTGTGAGAGCTTATTCAATCAAGGAAACACTGCATGTTGGTGAAAGGCATATTGAAGAAGGATCAGCCGAGTGGTTCTTGTGGGAGAACAACTCCATTTGGCTCACTAACTTCACACACCATCAGGCTTCCAAGCAGCTCTCAAGGAAACTCAGTTTTCACACTCTATGCTTAGTGCCCTTTGAGTGCCTAGGACTGAAAGGAAGCTTGGTGAGCATCCCACACAAACGAATGCTCCACATGCGGGTTTCACATGCCACCAACTCCACATTCACTGGCAACTTCAGCGCCACAGCCGTTTTCAGATAGCCCTCAATGCAAAGGCTCTAGACGCAAATATTGGTGTGAGAGTTAATTCAATCAAGGAAACAGTGCATGTTGGTGAAGGGCATATTGAAGAAGGATCAGCCGAGTGGTTCTTGTGGGAGAACAACTCCATTTGGCTCACTAACTTCACACACCATCAGGCTTCCAAGCAGCTCTCAAGGAAACTCAGTTTTCACACTCTATGCTTAGTGCCCTTTGAGTGCCTAGGACTGAAAGGAAGTTTGGTGAGCATCCCACACAAACGAATGCTCCACATGCGGGTTTCACATGCCACCAACTCCACATTCTCAGGCAACTTCAGCGCCACAGCCGTTTTCAGATAACCCTCAATGCAAAGGCTCTAGACGCAAATATTGGTGTGAGAGCTAATTCAATCAAGGAAACACTGCATGTTGGTGAAGGGCATATTGAAGAACGATCAGCCGAGTGTTCTTGTGGGAGAACAACTCCATTTGGCTCACTAACTTCACACACCATCAGGCTTCCAAGCAGCTCTCAAGGAAACTCAGTTTTCACACTCTATGCTTAGTGCCCTTTGAGTGCCTAGGACTGAAAGGAAGCTTGGTGAGCATCCCACACAAACGAATGCTCCACATGCGGGTTTCACATGCCACCAACTCCACATTCACAGGCAACTTCAGCGCCACAGCCGTTTTCAGATAGCCCTCAATGCAAAGGCTCTAGACGCAAATATTGGTGTGAGAGCTAATTCAATCAAGGAAACACTGCATGTTGGTGAAGGGCATATTGAAGAAGGATCAGCCGAGTGGTTCTTGTGGGAGAACAACTCCATTTGGCTCACTAACTTCACACACCATCAGGCTTCCAAGCAGCTCTCAAGGAAACTCAGTTTTCACACTCTATGCTTAGTGCCCTTTGAGTGCATTATCTAGGAATGAACCTGGTAGAGCATCCCACACAAACGAATGCTAAACATGCGGGTTTCACATGCCACCAACTCCACATTCACAGGCAACTTCAGCGCCACAGCCGTTTTCAGATAGCCCTCAATTCAAAGGCTCTAGACGCAAATATTGGTGTGAGAGCTAATTCAATCAAGGAAACACTGCATGTTGGTGAAGGGCATATTGAAGAAGGATCAGCCGAGTGGTTCTTGTGGGAGAACAACTCCATTTGGCTCACTAACTTCACACACCATCAGGCTTCCAAGCAGCTCTCAAGGAAACTCAGTTTTCACACTCTATGCTTAGTGCCCTTTGAGTGCATTATCTAGGAATGAACCTGGTAGAGCATCCCACACAAACGAATGCTAAACATGCGGGTTTCACATGCCACCAACTCCACATTCACAGGCAACTTCAGCGCCACAGCCGTTTTTAGATAGCCCTCAATGCAAAGGCTCTAGACGCAAATATTGGTGTGAGAGCTAATTCAATCAAGGAAACACTGCATGTTGGTGAAGGGCATATTGAAGAAGGATCAGCCGAGTGGTTCTTGTGGGAGAACAACTCCATTTGGCTCACTAACTTCACACACCATCAGGCTTCCAAGCAGCTCTCAAGGAAACTCAGTTTTCACACTCTATGCTTAGTGCCCTTTGACTGCCTAGGAATGAAATGAAGCTTGGTGAGCATCCCACACAAACCAATGCTCCACATGCGGGTTTCACATGCCACCAACTCCACATTCACAGGCAACTTCAGCGCCACAGCCGTTTTCAGATAGCCCTCAATGCAAAGGCTCTAGACGCAAATATTGGTGTGAGAGCTAATTCAATCAAGGAAACACTGCATGTTGGTGAAGGGCATATTCAAGAAGGATCAGCCGAGTGGTTCCTGTGGGAGAACAACTCCATTTGGCTCACTAACTTCACACACCATCAGGCTTCCAAGCAGCTTTCAAGGAAACTCAGTTTTCACACTCTATGCTTAGTGCCCTTTGAGTGCCTAGGAATGAAATGAAGCTTGGTAGAGCATCCCACACAAACGAATGCTCCACATGCGGGTTTCACATGCCACCAACTCCACATTCACAGGCAACTTCAGCGCCACAGCCGTTTTCAGATAGCCCTCAATGCAAACGCTCTAGACGCAAATATTGGTGTGAGAGCTAATTCAATCAAGGAAACACTGCATGTTGGTGAAGGGCATATTGAAGAAGGATCAGCCGAGTGGTTCTTGTGGGAGAACAACTCCATTTGGCTCACTAACTTCACACACCATCAGGCTTCCAAGCAGCTCTCAAGGAAACTCAGTTTTCACACTCTATGCTTAGTGCCCTTTGAGTGCCTAGGACTGAAATGAAGCTTGGTGAGCATCCCACACAAACGAATGCTCCACATGCGGGTTTCACATGCCACCAACTCCACATTCTCAGGCAACTTCAGCGCCACAGCCGTTTTCAGATAGCCCTCAATGCAAAGGCTCTAGACGCAAATATTGGTGTGAGAGCTAATTCAATCAAGGAAACACTGCATGTTGGTGAAGGGCATATTGAAGAAGGATCAGCCGAGTGGTTCTTGTGGGAGAGCAACTCCATTTGGCTCACTAACTTCACACACCATCAGGCTTCCAAGCAGCTCTCAAGGAAACTCAGTTTTCACACTCTATGCTTAGTGCCCTTTGAGTGCCTAGGACTGAAAGGAAGCTTGGTGAGCATCCCACACAAACGAATGCTCCACATGCGGGTTTCACATGCCACCAACTCCACATTCACAGGCAACTTCAGCGCCACAGCCGTTTTCATATAGCCCTCAAAGCAAAGGCTCTAGACGTGTGAGAGCTAATTCAATCAAGGAAACACTGCATGTTGGTGAAGGGCATATTGAAGAAGGATCAGCCGAGTGGTTCTTGTGGGAGAACAACTCCATTTGGCTTACTAACTTCACACACCATCAGGCTTCCAAGCAGCTCTCAAGGTAACTCAGTTTTCACACTCTATGCTTAGTGCCCTTTGAGTGCATTATCTAGGAATGAACCTGGTAGAGCATCCCACACAAACGAATGCTCCACATGCGGGTTTCACATGCCACCAACTCCACATTCACAGGCAACTTCAGCGTCACAGCCGTTTTCAGATAGCCCTCAATGCAAAGGCTCTAGACGCAAATATTGGCGTGAGAGCTAATTCAATCAAGGAAACACTGCATGTTGGTGAAGGGCATATTGAAGAAGGATCAGCCGAGTGGTTCTTGTGGGAGAACAACTCCATTTGGCTCACTAACTTCACACACCATCAGGCTTCCAAGCAGCTCTCAAGGAAACTCAGTTTTCACACTCTATGCTTAGTGCCCTTTGAGTGCCTAAAAATGAAATGAAGCTTGGTGAGCATCCCACACAAACGAATGCTCCACATGCGGGTTTCACATGCCACCAACTCCACATTCACAGGCAACTTCAGCGCCACAGCCGTTTTCAGATAGCCCTCAATGCAAAGGCTCTAGACGCAAATATTGGCGTGAGAGCTAATTCAATCAAGGAAACACTAAATGTGGGTGAAGGGCATATTGAAGAAGGATCAGCCGAGTGGTTCTTGTGGGAGAACAACTCCATTTGGCTCACTAACTTCACACACCATCAGGCTTCCAAGCAGCTCTCAAGGAAACTCAGTTTTCACAGTCTATGCTTAGTGCCCTTTGAGTGCCTAGGAATGAAATGAATTTGGTGAGCATCCCACACAAACAAATGCTCCAAATGTGGGTTTCACATGCCACCAACTAAACATACTCAGGCAACTTCAGCGCCACAGCCGTTTTCAGATAGCCCTCAATGCAAAGGCTCTAGACGCAAATATTGGTGTGAGAGCTAATTCAATCAAGGAAACACTGCATGTTGGTGAAGGGCATATTGAAGAAGGATCAGCCGAGTGTTTCTTGTGGGAGAACAACTCCATTTGGCTCACTAACTTCACACACCATCAGGCTTCCAAGCAGCTCTCAAGGAAACTCAGTTTTCACACTCGATGCTTAGTGCCCTTTGAGTGCCTAGGAATGAAATGAAGCTTGGTTAGCATCCCACACAAACGAATGCTCCACATGCGGGTTTCACATGCCACCAACTCCACATTCTCAGGCAACTTCAGCGCCACAGCCGTTTTCAGATAGCCCTCAATGCAAAGGCTCTAGACGCAAATATTGGTGTGAGAGCTAATTCAATCAAGGAAACACTGCATGTTGGTGAAGGGCATATTCAAGAAGGATCAGCCGAGTGGTTCTTGTGGGAGAACAACTCCATTTGGCTCACTAACTTCACACACCATCAGGCTTCCAAGCAGCTCTCAAGGAAACTCAGTTTTCACACTCTATGCTTAGTGCCCTTTGAGTGCCTAGGACTGAAATGAAGCTTGGTGAGCATCCCACACAAACGAATGCTCCACATGCGGGTTTCACATGCCACCAACTCCACATTCTCAGGCAACTTCAGCGCCACAGCCGTTTTCAGATAGCCCTCAATGCAAAGGCTCTAGACGCAAATATTGGTGTGAGAGCTAATTCAATCAAGGAAACACTGCATGTTGGTGAAGGGCATATTGAAGAAGGATCAGCCGAGTGGTTCTTGTGGGAAGAACAACTCCATTTGGCTCACTAACTTCACACACCATCAGGCTTCCAAGCAGCTCTCAAGGAAACTCAGTTTTCACACTCTATGCTTAGTGCCCTTTGAGTGCATTATCTAGGAATGAACGTGGTAGAGCATCCCACACAAACGAATGCTCCACATGCGGGTTTCACATGCCACCACCTCCACATTCTCAGGCACTTCAGCGCCACAGCCGTTTTCAGATAGCCCTCAATGCAAAGGCTCTAGACGCAAATATTGGTGTGAGAGCTAATTCAACCAAGGAAACACTGCATGTTGGTGAAGGGCATATTGAAGAAGGATCAGCCGAGTGGTTCTGGTGGGAGAACAACTCCATTTGGCTCACTAACTTCACACACCATCAGGCTTCAAGCAGCTCTCAAGGAAACTCAGTTTTCACACTCTATGCTTAGTGCCCTTTGAGTGCCTAGGACTGAAAGGAAGCTTGGTGAGCATCCCACACAAACGAATGCTCCACATGCGGGTTTCACATGCCACCAAATCCACATTCACAGGCAACTTCAGCGCCACAGCCGTTTTCAGATAGCCCTCAATGCAAAGGCTCTAGACGCAAATATTGGTGTGAGAGCTAATTCAATCAAGGAAACACTGCATGTTGGTGAAGGGCATATTGAAGAAGGATCAGCCGAGTGGTTCTTGTGGGAGAACAACTCCATTTGGCTCACTAACTTCACACACCATCAGGCTTCCAAGCAGCTCTCAAGGAAACTCAGTTTTCACACTCTATGCTTAGTGCCCTTTGAGTGCATTATCTAGGAATGAACCTGGTAGAGCATCCCACACAAACGAATGCTCCACATGCGGGTTTCACATGCCACCAACTCCACATTCACAGGCAACTTCAGCGCCACAGCCGTTTTCAGATAGCCCTCAATGCAAAGGCTCTAGACGCAAATATTGGTGTGAGAGCTAATTCAATCAAGGAAACACTGCATGTTGGTGAAGGGCATATTGAAGAAGGATCAGCCGAGTGGTTCTTGTGGGAGAACAACTCCATTTGGCTCACTAACTTCACACACCATCAGGCTTCCAAGCAGCTCTCAAGGAAACTCAGTTTTCACACTCTATGCTTAGTGCCCTTTGAGTGCATTATCTAGGAATGAACCTGGTAGAGCATCCCACACAAACGAATGCTCCACATGCGGGTTTCACATGCCACCAACTCCACATTCACAGGCAACTTCAGCGCCACAGCCGTTTTCAGATAGCCCTCAATGCAAAGGCTCTAGACGCAAATATTGGTGTGAGAGCTAATTCAATCAAGGAAACACTGCATGTTGGTGAAGGGCATATTGAAGAAGGATCAGCCGAGTGTTTCTTGTGGGAGAACAACTCCATTTGGCTCACTAACTTCACACACCATCAGGCTTCCAAGCAGCTCTCAAGGAAACTCAGTTTTCACACTCGATGCTTAGTGCCCTTTGAGTGCCTAGGAATGAAATGAAGCTTGGTTAGCATCCCACACAAACGAATGCTCCACATGCGGGTTTCACATGCCACCAACTCCACATTCTCAGGCAACTTCAGCGCCACAGCCGTTTTCAGATAGCCCTCAATGCAAAGGCTCTAGACGCAAATATTGGTGTGAGAGCTAATTCAATCAAGGAAACACTGCATGTTGGTGAAGGGCATATTCAAGAAGGATCAGCCGAGTGGTTCTTGTGGGAGAACAACTCCATTTGGCTCACTAACTTCACACACCATCAGGCTTCCAAGCAGCTCTCAAGGAAACTCAGTTTTCACACTCTATGCTTAGTGCCCTTTGAGTGCCTAGGAATGAAATGAAGCTTGGTGAGCATCCCACACAAACGAATGCTCCACATGCGGGTTTCACATGCCACCAACTCCACATTCTCAGGCAACTTCAGCGCCACAGCCGTTTTCAGATAGCCCTCAATGCAAAGGCTCTAGACGCAAATATTGGTGTGAGAGCTAATTCAATCAAGGAAACACTGCATGTTGGTGAAGGGCATATTGAAGAAGGATCAGCCTAGTGGTTCTTGTGGGAGAACAACTCCATTTGGCTCACTAACTTCACACACCATCAGGCTTCCAAGCAGCTCTCAAGGAAACTCAGTTTTCACACTCTATGCTTAGTGCCCTTTGAGTGCATTATCTAGGAATGAACGTGGTAGAGCATCCCACACAAACGAATGCTCCACATGCGGGTTCACATGCCACCACCTCCACATTCTCAGGCAACTTCAGCGCCACAGCCGTTTTCAGATAGCCCTCAATGCAAAGGCTCTAGACGCAAATATTGGTGTGAGAGCTAATTCAACCAAGGAAACACTGCATGTTGGTGAAGGGCATATTGAAGAAGGATCAGCCGAGTGGTTCTGGTGGGAGAACAACTCCATTTGGCTCACTAACTTCACACACCATCAGGCTTCCAAGCAGCTCTCAAGGAAACTCAGTTTTCACACTCTATGCTTAGTGCCCTTTGAGTGCCTAGGACTGAAAGGAAGCTTGGTGAGCATCCCACACAAACGAATGCTCCACATGCGGGTTTCACATGCCACCAAATCCACATTCACAGGCAACTTCAGCGCCACAGCCGTTTTCAGATAGCCCTCAATGCAAAGGCTCTAGACGCAAATATTGGTGTGAGAGCTAATTCAATCAAGGAAACACTGCATGTTGGTGAAGGGCATATTGAAGAAGGATCAGCCGAGTGGTTCTTGTGGAGAACAACTCCATTTGGCTCACTAACTTCACACACCATCAGGCTTCCAAGCAGCTCTCAAGGAAACTCAGTTTTCACACTCTATGCTTAGTGCCCTTTGAGTGCATTATCTAGGAATGAACCTGGTAGAGCATCCCACACAAACGAATGCTCCACATGCGGGTTTCACATGCCACCAACTCCACATTCACAGGCAACTTCAGCGCCAGAGCCGTTTTCAGATAGCCCTCAATGCAAAGGCTCTAGACGCAAATATTGGTGTGAGAGCTAATTCAATCAAGGAAACACTGCATGTTGGTGAAGGGCATATTGAAGAAGGATCAGCCGAGTGGTTCTTGTGGGAGAACAACTCCATTTGGCTCACTAACTTCACACACCATCAGGCTTCCAAGCAGCTCTCAAGGAAACTCAGTTTTCACACTCTATGCTTAGTGCCCTTTGAGTGCATTATCTAGGAATGAACCTGGTAGAGCATCCCACACAAACGAATGCTCCACATGCGGGTTTCACATGCCACCAACTCCACATTCACAGGCAACTTCAGCGCCACAGCCGTTTTCAGATAGCCCTCAATGCAAAGGCTCTAGAGGCAAATATTGGTGTGAGAGCTAATTCAATCAAGGAAACACTGCATGTTGGTGAAGGGCATATTGAAGAAGGATCAGCCGAGTGGTTCTTGTGGGAGAACAACTCCATTTCGCTCACTAACTTCACACACCATCAGGCTTCCAAGCAGCTCTCAAGGAAACTCAGTTTTCACACTCTATGCTTAGTGCCCTTTGACTGCCTAGGAATGAAATGAAGCTTGGTGAGCATCCCACACAAACCAATGCTCCACATGCGGGTTTCACATGCCACCAACTCCACATTCACAGGCAACTTCAGCGCCACAGCCGTTTTCAGATAGCCCTCAATGCAAAGGCTCTAGACGCAAATATTGGTGTGAGAGCTAATTCAATCAAGGAAACACTGCATGTTGGTGAAGGGCATATTCAAGAAGGATCAGCCGAGTGGTTCTTGTGGGAGAACAACTCCATTTGGCTCACTAACTTCACACACCATCAGGCTTCCAAGCAGCTCTCAAGGAAACTCAGTTTTCACACTCTATGCTTAGTGCCCTTTGAGTGCCTAGGAATGAAATGAAGCTTGGTAGAGCATCCCACACAAACGAATGCTCCACATGCGGGTTTCACATGCCACCAACTCCACATTCACAGGCAACTTCAGCGCCACAGCCGTTTTCAGATAGCCCTCAATGCAAAGGCTCTAGACGCAAATATTGGTGTGAGAGCTAATTCAATCAAGGAAACACTGCATGTTGGTGAAGGGCATATTGAAGAAGGATCAGCCGAGTGGTTCTTGTGGGAGAACAACTCCATTTGGCTCACTAACTTCACACACCATCAGGCTTCCAAGCAGCTCTCAAGGAAACTCAGTTTTCACACTCTATGCTTAGTGCCCTTTGAGTGCCTAGGACTGAAATGAAGCTTGGTGAGCATCCCACACAAACGAATGCTAAACATGCGGGTTTCACATGCCACCAACTCCACATTCTCAGGCAACTTCAGCGCCACAGCCGTTTTCAGATAGCCCTCAATGCAAAGGCTCTAGACGCAAATATTGGTGTGAGAGCTAATTCAATCAAGGAAACACTGCATGTTGGTGAAGGGCATATTGAAGAAGGATCAGCCGAGTGGTTCTTGTGGGAGAGCAACTCCATTTGGCTCACTAACTTCACACACCATCAGGCTTCCAAGCCGCTCTCAAGGAAACTCAGTTTTCACACTCTATGCTTAGTGCCCTTTGAGTGCCTAAAAATGAAATGAAGCTTGGTGAGCATCCCACACAAACGAATGCTCCACATGCGGGTTTCACATGCCACCAACTCCACATTCACAGGCAACTTCAGCGCCACAGACGTTTTCAGATAGCCCTCAATGCAAAGGCTCTAGACGCAAATATTGGCGTGAGAGCTAATTCAATCAAGGAAACACTAAATGTGGGTGAAGGGCATATTGAAGAAGGATCAGCCGAGTGGTTCTTGTGGGAGAACAACTCCATTTGGCTCACTAACTTCACACACCATCAGGCTTCCAAGCAGCTCTCAAGGAAACTCAGTTTTCACAGTCTATGCTTAGTGCCCTTTGAGTGCCTAGGAATGAAATGAAGCTTGGTGAGCATCCCACACAAACAAATGCTCCAAATGTGGGTTTCACATGCCACCAACTAAACATACTCAGGCAACTTCAGCGCCACAGCCGTTTTCAGATAACCCTCAATGCAAAGGCTCTAGACGCAAATATTGGTGTGAGAGCTAATTCAATCAAGGAAACACTGCATGTTGGTGAAGGGCATATTGAAGAAGGATCAGCCGAGTGGTTCTTGTGGGAGAACAACTCCATTTGGCTCACTAACTTCACACACCATCAGGCTTCCAAGCAGCTCTCAAGGAAACTCAGTTTTCACACTCTATGCTTAGTGCCCTTTGAGTGCCTAGGACTGAAAGGAAGCTTGGTGAGCATCCCACACAAACGAATGCTCCACATGCGGGTTTCACATGCCACCAACTCCACATTCACAGGCAACTTCAGCGCCACAGCCGTTTTCAGATAGCCCTCAATGCAAAGGCTCTAGACGCAAATATTGGTGTGAGAGTTAATTCAATCAAGGAAACACTGCATGTTGGTGAAGGGCATATTGAAGAAGGATCAGCCGAGTGGTTCTTGTGGGAGAACAACTCCATTTGGCTCACTAACTTCACACACAATCAGGCTTCCAAGCAGCTCTCAAGGAAACTCAGTTTTCACACTCTATGCTTAGTGCCCTTTGAGTGCCTAGGAATGAAATGAAGCTTGGTGAGCATCCCACACAAACCAATGCTCCAAATGTGGGTTTCACATCCCACCAACTAAACATACTCAGGCAACTTCAGCGCCACAGCCGTTTTCAGATAGCCCTCAATGCAAAGGCTCTAGACGCAAATATTGGTGTGAGAGCTAATTCAATCAAGGAAACACTGCATGTTGGTGAAGGGCATATTGAAGAAGGATCAGCCGAGTGGTTCTGGTGGGAGAACAACTCCATTTGGCTCACTAACTTCACACACCATCAGGCTTCCAAGCAGCTCTCAAGGAAACTCAGTTTTCACAGTCTATGCTTAGTGCCCTTTGAGTGCCTAGGAATGAAATGAAGCTTGGTGAGCATCCCACACAAACAAATGCTCCAAATGCGGGTTTCACATGCCACCAACTCCACATTCACAGGCAACTTCAGCGCCACAGCCGTTTTCAGATAGCCCTCAATGCAAAGGCTCTAGACGCAAATATTGGTGTGAGAGCTAATTCAATCAAGGAAACACTGCATGTTGGTGAAGGGCATATTGAAGAAGGATCAGCCGAGTGGTTCTTGTGGGAGAACAACTCCATTTGGCTCACTAACTTCACACACCATCAGGCTTCCAAGCAGCTCTCAAGGAAACTCAGTTTTCACACTCTATGCTTAGTGCCCTTTGAGTGCCTAGGAATGAAATGAAGCTTGGTGAGCATCCCACACAAACGAATGCTCCACATGCGGGTTTCACATGCCACCAACTCCACATTCACAGGCAACTTCAGCGCCACAGCCGTTTTCAGATAGCCCTCAATGCAAAGGCTCTAGACGCAAATATTGGTGTGAGAGCTAATTCAATCAAGGAAACACTGCATGTTGGTGAAGGGCATATTCAAGAAGGATCAGCCGAGTGGTTCTTGTGGGAGAACAACTCCATTTGGCTCACTAACTTCACACACCATCAGGCTTCCAAGCAGCTCTCAAGGAAACTCAGTTTTCACACTCTATGCTTAGTGCCCTTTGAGTGCCTAGGACTGAAATGAAGCTTGGTGAGCATCCCACACAAACGAATGCTCCACATGCGGGTTTCACATGCCACCAACTCCACATTCACAGGCAACTTCAGCGCCACAGCCGTTTTCAGATAGCCCTCAATGCAAAGGCTCTAGACGCAAATATTGGTGTGAGAGCTAATTCAATCAAGGAAACACTGCATGTTGGTGAAGGGCATATTGAAGAAGGATCAGCCGAGTGGTTCTTGTGGGAGAACAACTCCATTTGGCTCACTAACTTCACACACCATCAGGCTTCCAAGCAGCTCTCAAGGAAACTCAGTTTTCACACTCTATGCTTAGTGCCCTTTGAGTGCATTATCTAGGAATGAACCTGGTAGAGCATCCCACACAAACGAATGCTCCACATGCGGGCTTCACATGCCACCACCTCCACATTCTCAGGCAACTTCAGCGCCACAGCCGTTTTCAGATAGCCCTCAATGCAAAGGCTCTAGACGCAAATATTGGTGTGAGAGCTAATTCAACCAAGGAAACACTGCATGTTGGTGAAGGGCATATTGAAGAAGGATCAGCCGAGTGGTTCTGGTGGGAGAACAACTCCATTTGGCTCACTAACTTCACACACCATCAGGCTTCCAAGCAGCTCTCAAGGAAACTCAGTTTTCACAGTCTATGCTTAGTGCCCTTTGAGTGCCTAGGACTGAAAGGAAGCTTGGAGAGCATCCCACACAAACGAATGCTCCACATGCGGGTTTCACATGCCACCAACTCCACATTCACAGGCAACTTCAGCGCCACAGCCGTTTTCAGATAGCCCTCAATGCAAAGGCTCTAGACGCAAATATTGGTGTGAGAGCTAATTCAATCAAGGAAACACTGCATGTTGGTGAAGGGCATATTGAAGAAGGATCAGCCGAGTGGTTCTTGTGGGAGAACAACTCCATTTGGCTCACTAACTTCACACACCATCAGGCTTCCAAGCAGCTCTCAAGGAAACTCAGTTTTCACACTCTATGCTTAGTGCCCTTTGAGTGCATTATCTAGGAATGAACCTGGTAGAGCATCCCACACAAACGAATGCTCCACATGCGGGTTTCACATGCCACCAACTCCACATTCACAGACAACTTCAGCGCCACAGCCATTTTCAGATAGCCCTCAATGCAAAGGCTCTAGACGCAAATATTGGTGTGAGAGCTAATTCAATCAAGGAAACACTGCATGTTGGTGAAGGGCATATTGAAGAAGGATCAGCCGAGTGGTTCTGGTGGGAGAACAACCCCATTTGGCTCACTAACTTCACACACCATCAGGCTTCCAAGCCGCTCTCAAGGAAACTCAGTTTTCACACTCTATGCTTAGTGCCCTTTGAGTGCCTAGGACTGAAAGGAAGCTTGGTGAGCATCCCACACAAACGAATGCTCCACATGCGGGTTTCACATGCCACCAACTCCACATTCACAGGCAACTTCAGCGCCACAGCCGTTTTCAGATAGCCCTCAATGCAAAGGCTCTAGACGCAAATATTGGTGTGAGAGCTAATTCAATCAAGGAAACACTGCATGTTGGTGAAGGGCATATTGAAGAACGATCAGCCGAGTGGTTCTTGTGGGAGAACAACTCCATTTGGCTCACTAACTTCACACACCACCAGGCTTCCAAGCAGCTCTCAAGGAAACTCAGTTTTCACACTCTATGCTTAGTGCCCTTTGAGTGCCTAGGAATGAAATGAAGCTTGGTGAGCATCCCACACAAACGAATGCTCCACATGCGGGTTTCACATGCCGCCAACTCCACATTCTGAGCCAACTTCAGCGCCACAGCCGTTTTCAGATAGCCCTCAATGCAAAGGCTCTAGACGCAAATATTGGTGTGAGAGCTAATTCAATCAAGGAAACACTGCATGTTGGTGAAGGGCATATTGAAGAAGGATCAGCCGAGTGGTTCTTGTGGGAGAACAACTCCATTTGGCTCACTAACTTCACACACCATCAGGCTTCCAAGCAGCTCTCAAGGAAACTCAGTTTTCACACTCTATGCTTAGTGCCCTTTGAGTGCATTATCTAGGAATGAACCTGGTAGAGCATCCCACACAAACGAATGCTCCACATGCGGGTTTCACATGCCACCAACTCCACATTCACAGACAACTTCAGCGCCACAGCCGTTTTCAGATAGCCCTCAATGCAAAGGCTCTAGACGCAAATATTGGTGTGAGAGCTAATTCAATCAAGGAAACACTGCATGTTGGTGAAGGGCATATTGAAGAAGGATCAGCCGAGTGGTTCTGGTGGGAGAACAACCCCATTTGGCTCACTAACTTCACACACCATCAGGCTTCCAAGCCGCTCTCAAGGAAACTCAGTTTTCACACTCTATGCTTAGTGCCATTTGAGTGCCTACGACTGAAAGGAAGCTTGGTGAGCATCCCACACAAACGAATGCTCCACATGCGGGTTTCACATGCCACCAACTCCACATTCACAGGCAACTTCAGCGCCACAGCCGTTTTCAGATAGCCCTCAATGCAAAGGCTCTAGACGCAAATATTGGTGTGAGAGCTAATTCAATCAAGGAAACACTGCATGTTGGTGAAGGGCATATTGAAGAACGATCAGCCGAGTGGTTCTTGTGGGAGAACAACTCCATTTGGCTCACTAACTTCACACACCATCAGGCTTCCAAGCAGCTCTCAAGGAAACTCAGTTTTCACAGTCTATGCTTAGTGCCCTTTGAGTGCCTAGGAATGAAATGAAGCTTGGTGAGCATCCCACACAAACGAATGCTCCACATGCGGGTTTCACATGCCACCAACTCCACATTCTCAGGCAACTTCAGCGCCACAGCCGTTTTCAGATAGCCCTCAATGCAAAGGCTCTAGACGCAAATATTGGTGTGAGAGCTAATTCAATCAAGGAAACACTGCATGTTGGTGAAGGGCATATTGGAGAAGGATCAGCCGAGTGGTTCTTGTGGGAGAACAACTCCATTTGGCTCACTAACTTCACACACCATCAGGCTTCCAAGCAGCTCTCAAGGAAACTCAGTTTTCACACTCTATGCTTAGTGCCCTTTGAGTGCCTAGGCCTGAAAGGAAGCTTGGTGAGCATCCCACACAAACGAATGCTCCACATGCGGCTTTCAAATGCCACCAACTCCACATTCACAGGCAACTTCAGCGCCACAGCCGTTTTCAGATAGCCCTCAATGCAAAGGCTCTAGACGCAAATATTGGTGTGAGAGCTAATTCAATCAAGGAAACACTGCATGTTGGTGAAGGGCATATTGAAGAAGGATCAGCCGAGTGGTTCTGGTGGGAGAACAACTCCATTTGGCTCACTAACTTCACACACCATCAGGCTTCCAAGCAGCTCTCAAGGAAACTCAGTTTTCACACTCTATGCTTAGTGCCCTTTGAGTGCCTAGGAATGAAATGAAGCTTGGTGAGCATCCCACACAAACGAATGCTCCACATGCGGGTTTCACATGCCACCAACTCCACATTCTCAGGCAACTTCAGCGCCACAGCCGTTTTCAGATAGCCCTCAATGCAAAGGCTCTAGACGCAAATATTGGTGTGAGAGCTAATTCAATCAAGGAAACACTGCATGTTGGTGAAGGGCATATTCAAGAAGGATCAGCCGAGTGGTTCTTGTGGGAGAACAACTCCATTTGGCTCACTAACTTCACACACCATCAGGCTTCCAAGCAGCTCTCAAGGAAACTCAGTTTTCACAGTCTATGCTTAGTGCCTTTTGAGTGCCTAGGACTGAAATGAAGCTTGGTGAGCATCCCACACAAACGAATGCTCCACATGCGGGTTTCACATGCCACCAACTCCACATTCTCAGGCAACTTCAGCGCCACAGCCGTTTTCAGATAGCCCTCAATGCAAAGGCTCTAGACGCAAATATTGGTGTGAGAGCTAATTCAATCAAGGAAACACTGCATGTTGGTGAAGGGCATATTGAAGAAGGATCAGCCGAGTGGTTCTTGTGGGAGAACAACTCCATTTGGCTCACTAACTTCACACACCATCAGGCTTCCAAGCAGCTCTCAAGGAAACTCAGTTTTCACACTCTATGCTTAGTGCCCTTTGAGTGCCTAGGAATGAAATGAAGCTTGGTGAGCATCCCACACTAACGAATGCTCCACATGCGGGTTTCACATGCCACCAACTCCACATTCTCAGGCAACTTCAGCGCCACAGCCGTTTTCAGATAGCCCTCAATGCAAAGGCTCTAGACGCAAATATTGGTGTGAGAGTTAATTCAATCAAGGAAACACTGCATGTTGGTGAAGGGCATATTGAAGAAGGATCAGCCGAGTGGTTCTGGTGGGAGAACAACTCCATTTGGCTCACTAACTTCACACACCATCAGGCTTCCAAGCAGCTCTCAAGGAAACTCAGTTTTCACAGTCTATGCTTAGTGCCCTTTGAGTGCCTAGGAATGAAATGAAGCTTGGTGAGCATCCCACACAAACAAATGCTCCAAATATGGGTTTCACATGCCACCAACTAAACATACTCAGGCAACTTCAGCGCCACAGCCGTTTTCAGATAGCCCTCAATGCAAAGGCTCTAGACGCAAATATTGGTGTGAGAGCTAATTCAATCAAGGAAACACTGCATGTTGGTGAAGGGCATATTGAAGAAGGATCAGCCGAGTGGTTCTTGTGGGAGAACAACTCCATTTGGCTCACTAACTTCACACACCATCAGGCTTCCAAGCAGCTCTCAAGGAAACTCAGTTTTCACACTCTATGCTTAGTACCCTTTGAGTGCCTAGGAATGAAATGAAGCTTGGTGAGCATCCCACACTAACGAATGCTCCACATGCGGGTTTCACATGCCACCAACTCCACATTCTCAGGCAACTTCAGCGCCACAGCCATTTTCAGATAGCCCTCAATGCAAAGGCTCTAGACGCAAATATTGATGTGAGAGCTAATTCAATCAAGGAAACACTGCATGTTGGTGAAGGGCATATTGAAGAAGGATCAGCAGAGTGGTTCTGGTGGGAGAACAACTCCATTTGGCTCACTAACTTCACACACCATCAGGCTTCCAAGCAGCTCTCAAGGAAACTCAGTTTTCACACTCTATGCTTAGTGCCCTTTGAGTGCCTAGGAATGAAATGAAGCTTGGTGAGCATCCCACACAAACGAATGCTCCACATGCGGGTTTCACATGCCACCAACTCCACATTCTCAGGCAACTTCAGCGCCACAGACGTTTTCAGATAGCCCTCAATGCAAAGGCTCTAGACGCAAATATTGGTGTGAGAGCTAATTCAATCAAGGAAACACTGCATGTTGGTGAAGGGCATATTCAAGAAGGATCAGCCGAGTGGTTCTGGTGGGAGAACAACTCCATTTGGCTCACTAACTTCACACACCATCAGGCTTCCAAGCAGCTCTCAAGGAAACTCAGTTTTCACAGTCTATGCTTAGTGCCTTTTGAGTGCCTAGGAATGAAATGAAGCTTGGTGAGCATCCCACACAAACGAATGCTCCACATGCGGGTTTCACATGCCACCAACTCCACATTCTCAGGCAACTTCAGCGCCACAGCCGTTTTCAGATAGCCCTCAATGCAAAGGCTCTAGACGCAAATATTGGTGTGAGAGCTAATTCAATCAAGGAAACACTGCATGTTGGTGAAGGGCATATTGAAGAAGGATCAGCCGAGTGGTTCTTGTGGGAGAACAACTCCATTTGGCTCACTAACTTCACACACCATCAGGCTTCCAAGCAGCTCTCAAGGAAACTCAGTTTTCACAGTCTAGGCTTAGTGCCCTTTGAGTGCCTAGGAATGAAATGAAGCTTGGTGAGCATCCCACACAAACGAATGCTCCACATGCGGGTTTCACATGCCACCAACTCCACATTCTCAGGCAACTTCAGCGCCACAGCCGTTTTCAGATAGCCCTCAATGCAAAGGCTCTAGACGCAAATATTGGTGTGAGAGCTAATTCAATCAAGGAAACACTGCATGTTGGTGAAGGGCATATTCAAGAAGCATCAGCCGAGTGGTTCTGGTGGGAGAACAACTCCATTTGGCTCACTAACTTCACACACCATCAGGCTTCCAAGCAGCTCTCAAGGAAACTCAGTTTTCACAGTCTATGCTTAGTGCCCTTTGAGTGCCTAGGAATGAAATGAAGCTTGGTGAGCATCCCACACAAACAAATGCTCCAAATGTGGGTTTCACATGCCACCAACTAAACATACTCAGGCAACTTCAGCGCCACAGCCGTTTTCAGATAGCCCTCAATGCAAAGGCTCTAGACGCAAATATTGGTGTGAGAGCTAATTCAATCAAGGAAACACTGCATGTTGGTGAAGGGCATATTGAAGAAGGATCAGCCGAGTGGTTCTTGTGGGAGAACAACTCCATTTGGCTCACTAACTTCACACACCATCAGGCTTCCAAGCAGCTCTCAAGGAAACTCAGTTTTCACAGTCTATGCTTAGTGCCTTTTGAGTGCCTAGGACTGAAATGAAGCTTGGTGAGCATCCCACACAAACGAATGCTCCACATGCGGGTTTCACATGCCACCAACTCCACATTCTCAGGCAACTTCAGCGCCACAGCCGTTTTCAGATAGCCCTCAATGCAAAGGCTCTAGACGCAAATATTGGTGTGAGAGCTAATTCAATCAAGGAAACACTGCATGTTGGTGAAGGGCATATTGAAGAAGGATCAGCCGAGTGGTTCTTGTGGGAGAACAACTCCATTTGGCTCACTAACTTCACACACCATCAGGCTTCCAAGCAGCTCTCAAGGAAACTCAGTTTTCACAGTCTATGCTTAGTGCCCTTTGAGTGCCTAGGAATGAAATGAAGCTTGGTGAGCATCCCACACAAACGAATGCTCCACATGCGGGTTTCACATGCCACCAACTCCACATTCTCAGGCAACTTCAGCGCCACAGCCATTTTCAGATAGCCCTCAATGCAAAGGCTCTAGACGCAAATATTGGTGTGAGAGCTAATTCAATCAAGGAAACACTGCATGTTGGTGAAGGGCATATTGAAGAAGGATCAGCCGAGTGGTTCTGGTGGGAGAACAACTCCATTTGGCTCACTAACTTCACACACCATCAGGCTTCCAAGCAGCTCTCAAGGAAACTCAGTTTTCACAGTCTATGCTTAGTGCCCTTTGAGTGCCTAGGAATGAAATGAAGCTTGGTGAGCATCCCACACAAACAAATGCTCCAAATGTGGGTTTCACATGCCACCAACTAAACATACTCAGGCAACTTCAGCGCCACAGCCGTTTTCAGATAGCCCTCAATGCAAAGGCTCTAGACGCAAATATTGGTGTGAGAGCTAATTCAATCAAGGAAACACTGCATGTTGGTGAAGGGCATATTCAAGAAGGATCAGCCGAGTGGTTCTTGTGGGAGAACAACTCCATTTGGCTCACTAACTTCACACACCATCAGGCTTCCAAGCAGCTCTCAAGGAAACTCAGTTTTCACAGTCTATGCTTAGTGCCTTTTGAGTGCCTAGGACTGAAATGAAGCTTGGTGAGCATCCCACACAAACGAATGCTCCACATGCGGGTTTCACATGCCACCAACTCCACATTCACAGGCAACTTCAGCGCCACAGCCGTTTTCAGATAGCCCTCAATGCAAAGGCTCTAGACGCAAATATTGGTGTGAGAGCTAATTCAATCAAGGAAACACTGCATGTTGGTGAAGGGCATATTGAAGAAGGATCAGCCGAGTGGTTCTGGTGGGAGAACAACTCCATTTGGCTCACTAACTTCACACACCATCAGGCTTCCAAGCAGCTCTCAAGGAAACTCAGTTTTCACACTCTATGCTTAGTGCCCTTTGAGTGCCTAGGAATGAAATGAAGCTTGGTGAGCATCCCACACAAACAAATGCTCCAAATGTGGGTTTCACATGCCACCAACTAAACATACTCAGGCAGCTTCAGCGCCACAGCCGTTTTCAGATAGCCCTCAATGCAAAGGCTCTAGACGCAAATATTGGTGTGAGAGCTAATTCAATCAAGGAAACACTGCATGTTGGTGAAGGGCATATTGAAGAAGGATCAGCCGAATGGTTCTTGTGGGAGAACAACTCCATTTGGCTCACTAACTTCACACACCATCAGGCTTCCAAGCAGCTCTCAAGGAAACTCAGTTTTCACAGTCTATGCTTAGTGCCTTTTGAGTGCCTAGGACTGAAATGAAGCTTGGTGAGCATCCCACACAAACGAATGCTCCACATGCGGGTTTCACATGCCACCAACTCCACATTCTCAGGCAACTTCAGCGCCACAGCCGTTTTCAGATAGCCCTCAATGCAAAGGCTCTAGACGCAAATATTGGTGTGAGAGCTAATTCAATCAAGGAAACACTGCATGTTGGTGAAGGGCATATTGAAGAAGGATCAGCCGAGTGGTTCTTGTGGGAGAACAACTCCATTTGGCTCACTAACTTCACACACCATCAGGCTTCCAAGCAGCTCTCAAGGAAACTCAGTTTTCACAGTCTATGCTTAGTGCCCTTTGAGTGCCTAGGAATGAAATGAAGCTTGGTGAGCATCCCACACAAACGAATGCTCCACATGCGGGTTTCACATGCCACCAACTCCACATTCTCAGGCAACTTCAGCGCCACAGCCATTTTCAGATAGCCCTCAATGCAAAGGCTCTAGACGCAAATATTGGTGTGAGAGCTAATTCAATCAAGGAAACACTGCATGTTGGTGAAGGGCATATTGAAGAAGGATCAGCCGAGTGGTTCTGGTGGGAGAACAACTCCATTTGGCTCACTAACTTCACACACCATCAGGCTTCCAAGCAGCTCTCAAGGAAACTCAGTTTTCACAGTCTATGCTTAGTGCCCTTTGAGTGCCTAGGAATGAAATGAAGCTTGGTGAGCATCCCACACAAACAAATGCTCCAAATGTGGGTTTCACATGCCACCAACTAAACATACTCAGGCAACTTCAGCGCCACAGCCGTTTTCAGATAGCCCTCAATGCAAAGGCTCTAGACGCAAATATTGGTGTGAGAGCTAATTCAATCAAGGAAACACTGCATGTTGGTGAAGGGCATATTCAAGAAGGATCAGCCGAGTGGTTCTTGTGGGAGAACAACTCCATTTGGCTCACTAACTTCACACACCATCAGGCTTCCAAGCAGCTCTCAAGGAAACTCAGTTTTCACAGTCTATGCTTAGTGCCTTTTGAGTGCCTAGGACTGAAATGAAGCTTGGTGAGCATCCCACACAAACGAATGCTCCACATGCGGGTTTCACATGCCACCAACTCCACATTCACAGGCAACTTCAGCGCCACAGCCGTTTTCAGATAGCCCTCAATGCAAAGGCTCTAGACGCAAATATTGGTGTGAGAGCTAATTCAATCAAGGAAACACTGCATGTTGGTGAAGGGCATATTGAAGAAGGATCAGCCGAGTGGTTCTGGTGGGAGAACAACTCCATTTGGCTCACTAACTTCACACACCATCAGGCTTCCAAGCAGCTCTCAAGGAAACTCAGTTTTCACACTCTATGCTTAGTGCCCTTTGAGTGCCTAGGAATGAAATGAAGCTTGGTGAGCATCCCACACAAACAAATGCTCCAAATGTGGGTTTCACATGCCACCAACTAAACATACTCAGGCAGCTTCAGCGCCACAGCCGTTTTCAGATAGCCCTCAATGCAAAGGCTCTAGACGCAAATATTGGTGTGAGAGCTAATTCAATCAAGGAAACACTGCATGTTGGTGAAGGGCATATTGAAGAAGGATCAGCAGAGTGGTTCTTGTGGGAGAACAACTCCATTTGGCTCACTAACTTCACACACCATCAGGCTTCCAAGCAGCTCTCAAGGAAACTCAGTTTTCACACTCTATGCTTAGTGCCCTTTGAGTGCCTAGGAATGAAATGAAGCTTGGTGAGCATCCCACACAAACGAATGCTAAACATGCGGGTTTCACATGCCACCAACTCCACATTCTCAGGCAACTTCAGCGCCACAGCCGTTTTCAGATAGCCCTCAATGCAAAGGCTCTAGACGCAAATATTGGTGTGAGAGCTAATTCAACCAAGGAAACACTGCATGTTGGTGAAGGGCATATTGAAGAAGGATCAGCCGAGTGGTTCTTGTGGGAGAACAACTCCATTTGGCTCACTAACTTCACACACCATCAGGCTTCCAAGCAGCTCTCAAGGAAACTCAGTTTTCACAGTCTATGCTTAGTACCCTTTGAGTGCCTAGGAATGAAATGAAGCTTGGTGAGCATCCCACACTAACGAATGCTCCACATGCGGGTTTCACATGCCACCAACTCCACATTCTCAGGCAACTTCAGCGCCACAGCCATTTTCAGATAGCCCTCAATGCAAAGGCTCTAGACGCAAATATTGGTGTGAGAGCTAATTCAATCAAGGAAACACTGCATGTTGGTGAAGGGCATATTGAAGAAGGATCAGCAGAGTGGTTCTGGTGGGAGAACAACTCCATTTGGCTCACTAACTTCACACACCATCAGGCTTCCAAGCAGCTCTCAAGGAAACTCAGTTTTCACACTCTATGCTTAGTGCCCTTTGAGTGCCTAGGCCTGAAAGGAAGCTTGGTGAGCATCCCACACAAACGAATGCTCCACATGCGGGTTTCACATGCCACCAACTCCACATTCTCAGGCAACTTCAGCGCCACAGACGTTTTCAGATAGCCCTCAATGCAAAGGCTCTAGACGCAAATATTGGTGTGAGAGCTATTTCAATCAAGGAAACACTGCATGTTGGTGAAGGGCATATTCAAGAAGGATCAGCCGAGTGGTTCTTGTGGGAGAACAACTCCATTTGGCTCACTAACTTCACACACCATCAGGCTTCCAAGCAGCTCTCAAGGAAACTCAGTTTTCACAGTCTATGCTTAGTGCCTTTTGAGTGCCTAGGACTGAAATGAAGCTTGGTGAGCATCCCACACAAACGAATGCTCCACATGCGGGTTTCACATGCCACCAACTCCACATTCTCAGGCAACTTCAGCGCCACAGCCGTTTTCAGATAGCCCTCAATGCAAAAGCTCTAGACGCAAATATTGGTGTGAGAGCTAATTCAATCAAGGAAACATTGCATGTTGGTGAAGGGCATATTGAAGAAGGATCAGCCGAGTGGTTCTGGTGGGAGAACAACTCCATTTGGCTCACTAACTTCACACACCATCAGGCTTCCAAGCAGCTCTCAAGGAAACTCAGTTTTCACAGTCTATGCTTAGTGCCCTTTGAGTGCCTAGGAATGAAATGAAGCTTGGTGAGCATCCCACACAAACGAATGCTCCACATGCGGGTTTCACATGCCACCAACTCCACATTCTCAGGCAACTTCAGCGCCACAGCCGTTTTCAGATAGCCCTCAATGCAAAGGCTCTAGACGCAAATATTGGTGTGAGAGCTAATTCAATCAAGGAAACACTGCATGTTGGTGAAGGGCATATTGAAGAAGGATCAGCCGAGTGGTTCTTGTGGGAGAACAACTCCATTTGGCTCACTAACTTCACACACCATCAGGCTTCCAAGCAGCTCTCAAGGAAACTCAGTTTTCACAGTCTATGCTTAATGCCTTTTGAGTGCCTAGGACTGAAATGAAGCTTGGTGAGCATCCCACACAAACGAATGCTCCACATGCGGGTTTCACATGCCACCAACTCCACATTCTCAGGCAACTTCAGCGCCACAGCCGTTTTCAGATAGCCCTCAATGCAAAGGCTCTAGACGCAAATATTGGTGTGAGAGCTAATTCAATCAAGGAAACACTGCATGTTGGTGAAGGGCATATTGAAGAAGGATCAGCCGAGTGGTTCTTGTGGGAGAACAACTCCATTTGGCTCACTAACTTCACACACCATCAGGCTTCCAAGCAGCTCTCAAGGAAACTCAGTTTTCACAGTCTATGCTTAGTGCCCTTTGAGTGCCTAGGAATGAAATGAAGCTTGGTGAGCATCCCACACAAACGAATGCTCCACATGCGGGTTTCACATGCCACCAACTCCACATTCTCAGGCAACTTCAGCGCCACAGCCGTTTTCAGATAGCCCTCAATGCAAAGGCTCTAGACGCAAATATTGGTGTGAGAGCTAATTCAATCAAGGAAACACTGCATGTTGGTGAAGGGCATATTGAAGAAGGATCAGCCGAGTGGTTCTGGTGGGAGAACAACTCCATTTGGCTCACTAACTTCACACACCATCAGGCTTCCAAGCAGCTCTCAAGGAAACTCAGTTTTCACAGTCTATGCTTAGTGCCCTTTGAGTGCCTAGGAATGAAATGAAGCTTGGTGAGCATCCCACACAAACAAATGCTCCAAATGTGGGTTTCACATGCCACCAACTAAACATACTCAGGCAACTTCAGCGCCACAGCCGTTTTCAGATAGCCCTCAATGCAAAGGCTCTAGATGCAAATATTGGTGTGAGAGCTAATTCAATCAAGGAAACACTGCATGTTGGTGAAGGGCATATTCAAGAAGGATCAGCCGAGTGGTTCTTGTGGGAGAACAACTCCATTTGGCTCACTAACTTCACACACCATCAGGCTTCCAAGCAGCTCTCAAGGAAACTCAGTTTTCACAGTCTATGCTTAGTGCCTTTTGAGTGCCTAGGACTGAAATGAAGCTTGGTGAGCATCCCACACAAACGAATGCTCCACATGCGGGTTTCACATGCCACCAACTCCACATTCTCAGGCAACTTCAGCGCCACAGCCGTTTTCAGATAGCCCTCAATGCAAAGGCTCTAGACGCAAATATTGGTGTGAGAGCTAATTCAATCAAGGAAACACTGCATGTTGGTGAAGGGCATATTGAAGAAGGATCAGCCGAGTGGTTCTTGTAGGAGAACAACTCCATTTGGCTCACTAACTTCACACACCATCAGGCTTCCAAGCAGCTCTCAAGGAAACTCAGTTTTCACACTCTATGCTTAGTGCCCTTTGAGTGCATTATCTAGGAATGAACCTGGTAGAGCATCCCACACAAACGAATGCTCCACATGCGGGTTTCACATGCCACCAACTCCACATTCTGAGGCAACTTCAGCGCCACAGCCGTTTTCAGATAGCCCTCAATGCAAAGGCTCTAGACGCAAATATTGGTGTGAGAGCTAATTCAATCAAGGAAACACTGCATGTTGGTGAAGGGCATATTGAAGAAGGATCAGCCGAGTGGTTCTGGTGGGAGAACAACTCCATTTGGCTCACTAACTTCACACACCATCAGGCTTCCAAGCAGCTCTCAAGGAAACTCAGTTTTCACAGTCTATGCTTAGTGCCCTTTGAGTGCCTAGGAATGAAATGAAGGTTGGTGAGCATCCCACACAAACAAATGCTCCAAATGTGGGTTTCACATGCCACCAACTCCACATTGACAGGCAACTTCAGCGCCACAGCCGTTTTCAGATAGCCCTCAATGCAAAGGCTCTAGACGCAAATATTGGTGTGAGAGCTAATTCAATCAAGGAAACACTGCATGTTGGTGAAGGGCATATTGAAGAAGGATCAGCCGAGTGGTTCTTGTGGGAGAACAACTCCATTTGGCTCACTAACTTCACACACCATCAGGCTTCCAAGCAGCTCTCAAGGAAACTCAGTTTTCACAGTCTATGCTTAGTGCCTTTTGAGTGCCTAGGACTGAAATGAAGCTTGGTGAGCATCCCACACAAACGAATGCTCCACATGCGGGTTTCACATACCACCAACTCCACATTCTCAGGCAACTTCAGCGCCACAGCCGTTTTCAGATAGCCCTCAATGCAAAGGCTCTAGACGCAAATATTGGTGTGAGAGCTAATTCAATCAAGGAAACACTGCATGTTGGTGAAGGGCATATTGAAGAAGGATCAGCCGAGTGGTTCTGGTGGGAGAACAACTCCATTTGGCTCACTAACTTCACACACCATCAGGCTTCCAAGCAGCTCTCAAGGAAACTCAGTTTTCACAGTCTATGCTTAGTGCCCTTTGAGTGCCTAGGAATGAAATGAAGCTTGGTGAGCATCCCACACAAACGAATGCTCCACATGCGGGTTTCACATGCCACCAACTCCACATTCACAGGCAACTTCAGCGCCACAGCCGTTTTCAGATAGCCCTCAATGCAAAGGCTCTAGACGCAAATATTGGTGTGAGAGCTAATTCAATCAAGGAAACACTGCATGTTGGTGAAGGGCATATTGAAGAAGGATCAGCCGAGTGGTTCTGGTGGGAGAACAACTCCATTTGGCTCACTAACTTCACACACCATCAGGCTTCCAAGCAGCTCTCAAGGAAACTCAGTTTTCACAGTCTATGCTTAGTGCCTTTTGAGTGCCTAGGACTGAAATGAAGCTTGGTGAGCATCCCACACAAACGAATGCTCCACATGCGGGTTTCACATGCCACCAACTCCACATTCTCAGGCAACTTCAGCGCCACAGCCGTTTTCAGATAGCCCTCAATGCAAAGGCTCTAGACGCAAATATTGGTGTGAGAGCTAATTCAATCAAGGAAACACTGCATGTTGGTGAAGGGCATATTGAAGAAGGATCAGCCGAGTGGTTCTGGTGGGAGAACAACTCCATTTGGCTCACTAACTTCACACACCATCAGGCTTCCAAGCAGCTCTCAAGGAAACTCAGTTTTCACAGTCTATGCTTAGTGCCCTTTGAGTGCCTAGGAATGAAATGAAGCTTGGTGAGCATCCCACACAAACGAATGCTCCACATGCGGGTTTCACATGCCACCAACTCCACATTCACAGGCAACTTCAGCGCCACAGCCGTTTTCAGATAGCCCTCAATGCAAAGGCTCTAGACGCAAATATTGGTGTGAGAGCTAATTCAATCAAGGAAACACTGCATGTTGGTGAAGGGCATATTGAAGAAGGATCAGCCGAGTGGTTCTGGTGGGAGAACAACTCCATTTGGCTCACTAACTTCACACACCATCAGGCTTCCAAGCAGCTCTCAAGGAAACTCAGTTTTCACAGTCTATGCTTAGTGCCCTTTGAGTGCCTAGGACTGAAATGAAGCTTGGTGAGCATCCCACACAAACAAATGCTCCAAATGTGGGTTTCACATGCCACCAACTAAACATACTCAGGCAACTTCAGCGCCACAGCCGTTTTCAGATAGCCCTCAATGCAAAGGCTCTAGACGCAAATATTGGTGTGAGAGCTAATTCAATCAAGGAAACACTGCATGTTGGTGAAGGGCATATTGAAGAAGGATCAGCCGAGTGGTTCTTGTGGGAGAACAACTCCATTTGGCTCACTAACTTCACACACCATCAGGCTTCCAAGCAGCTCTCAAGGAAACTCAGTTTTCACACTCTATGCTTAGTGCCCTTTGAGTGCCTAGGAATGAAATGAAGCTTGGTGAGCATCCCACACAAACAAATGCTCCAAATGTGGGTTTCACATGCCACCAACTAAACATACTCAGGCAACTTCAGCGCCACAGCCGTTTTCAGATAGCCCTCAATGCAAAGGCTCTAGACGCAAATATTGGTGTGAGAGCTAATTCAATCAAGGAAACACTGCATGTTGGTGAAGGGCATATTGAAGAAGGATCAGCCGAGTGGTTCTTGTGGGAGAACAACTCCATTTGGCTCACTAACTTCACACACCATCAGGCTTCCAAGCAGCTCTCAAGGAAACTCAGTTTTCACACTCTATGCTTAGTGCCCTTTGAGTGCCTAGGAATGAAATGAAGCTTGGTGAGCATCCCACACAAACGAATGCTAAACATGCGGGTTTCACATGCCACCAACTCCACATTCTCAGGCAACTTCAGCGCCACAGCCGTTTTCAGATAGCCCTCAATGCAAAGGCTCTAGACGCAAATATTGGTGTGAGAGCTAATTCAACCAAGGAAACACTGCATGTTGGTGAAGGGCATATTGAAGAAGGATCAGCCGAGTGGTTCTTGTGGGAGAACAACTCCATTTGGCTCACTAACTTCACACACCATCAGGCTTCCAAGCAGCTCTCAAGGAAACTCAGTTTTCACACTCTATGCTTAGTGCCCTTTGACTGCCTAGGAATGAAATGAAGCTTGGTGAGCATCCCACACAAACGAATGCTCCACATGCGGGTTTCACATGCCACCAACTCCACATTCACAGGGAACTTCAGCGCCACAGCCGTTTTCAGATAGCCCTCAATGCAAAGGCTCTAGACGCAAATATTGGTGTGAGAGCTAATTCAATCAAGGAAACACTGCATGTTGGTGAAGGGCATATTGAAGAAGGATCAGCCGAGTGGTTCTTGTAGGAGAACAACTCCATTTGGCTCACTAACTTCACACACCATCAGGCTTCCAAGCAGCTCTCAAGGAAACTCAGTTTTCACACTCTATGCTTAGTGCCCTTTGAGTGCATTATCTAGGAATGAACCTGGTAGAGCATCCCACACAAACGAATGTTCCACATGCGGGTTTCACATGCCACCAACTTCACATTCTCAGGCAACTTCAGCGCCACAGCCGTTTTCAGATAGCCCTCAATGCAAAGGCTCTAGACGCAAATATTGGTGTGAGAGCTAATTCAATCAAGGAAACACTGCATGTTGGTGAAGGGCATATTGAAGAAGGATCAGCAGAGTGGTTCTTGTGGGAGAACAACTCCATTTGGCTCACTAACTTCACACACCATCAGGCTTCCAAGCAGCTCTCAACGAAACTCAGTTTTCACACTCTATGCTTAGTGCCCTTTGAGTGCCTAGGACTGAAATGAAGCTTGGAGAGCATCCCACACAAACCAATGCTCCACATGCGGGTTTCACATGCCACCAACTCCACATTCACAGGCAACTTCAGCGCCACAGCCGTTTTCAGATAGCCCTCAATGCAAAGGCTCTAGACGCAAATATTGGTGTGAGAGCTAATTCAATCAAGGAAACACTGCATGTTGGTGAAGGGCATATTGAAGAAGGATCAGCCGAGTGGTTCTTGTGGGAGAACAACTCCATTTGGCTCACTAACTTCACACACCATCAGGCTTCCAAGCAGCTCTCAAGGAAACTCAGTTTTCACACTCTATGCTTAGTGCCCTTTGAGTGCATTATCTAGGAATGAACCTGGTAGAGCATCCCACACAAACGAATGCTAAACATGCGGGTTTCACATGCCACCAACTCCACATTCACAGGCAACTTCAGCGCCACAGCCGTTTTCAGATAGCCCTCAATGCAAAGGCTCTAGACGCAAATATTGGTGTGAGAGCTAATTCAATCAAGGAAACACTGCATGTTGGTGAAGGGCATATTGAAGAAGGATCAGCCGAGTGGTTCTGGTGGGAGAACAACTCCATTTGGCTCACTAACTTCACACACCATCAGGCTTCCAAGCAGCTCTCAAGGAAACTCAGTTTTCACACTCTATGCTTAGTGCCCTTTGAGTGCATTATCTAGGAATGAACCTGGTAGAGCATCCCACACAAACGAATGCTCCACATGCGGGTTTCACATGCCACCAACTCCACATTCACAGGTAACTTCAGCGCCACAGCCGTTTTCAGATAGCCCTCAATGCAAAGGCTCTAGACGCAAATATTGGTGTGAGAGCTAATTCAATCAAGGAAACACTGCATGTTGGTGAAGGGCATATTGAAGAAGGATCAGCTGAGTGGTTCTTGTGGGAGAACAACTCCATTTGGCTCACTAACTTCACACACCATCAGGCTTCCAAGCAGCTCTCAAGGAAACTCAGTTTTCACACTCTATGCTTAGTGCCCTTTGAGTGTCTAGGACTGAAATGAAGCTTGGTAGAGCATCCCACACAAACGAATGCTCCACATGCGGGTTTCACATGCCAACAACTCCACATTCACAGTCAACTTCAGCGCCACAGCCGTTTTCAGATAGCCCTCAATGCAAAGACTCTAGACGCAAATATTGGTGTGAGAGCTAATTCAATCAAGGAAACACTGCATGTTGGTGAAGGGCATATTGAAGAAGGATCAGCCGAGTGGTTCTTGTGGGAGAACAACTCCATTTGGCTCACTAACTTCACACACCATCAGGCTTCCAAGCAGCTCTCAAGGAAACTCAGTTTTCACACTCTATGCTTAGTGCCCTTTGAGTGCATTATCTAGGAATGAACCTGGTAGAGCATCCCACACAAACGAATGCTCCACATGCGGGTTTCACATGCCACCAACTCCACATTCTCAGGCAACTTCAGCGCCACAGCCGTTTTCAGACGGCCCTCAATGCAATGGCTCTAGACGCAAATATTGGTGTGAGAGCTAATTCAATCAAGGAAACACTGCATGTTGGTGAAGGGCATATTGAAGAAGGATCAGCCGAGTGGTTCTGGTGGGAGAACAACTCCATTTGGCTCACTAACTTCACACACCATCAGGCTTCCAAGCAGCTCTCAAGGAAACTCAGTTTTCACACTCTATGCTTAGTGCCCTTTGAGTGCCTAGGAATGAAATGAAGCTTGGTGAGCATCCCACACAAACGAATGCTCCACATGCGGGTTTCACATGCCACCAACTCCACATTCACAGGCAACTTCAACGAAACAGCCGTTTTCAGATAGCCCTCAATGCAAACGCTCTAGATGCAAATATTGGTGTGAGAGCTAATTCAATCAAGGAAACACTGCATGTTGGTGAAGGGCATATTGAAGAAGGATCAGCCGAGTGGTTCTTGTGGGAGAACAACTCCATTTGGCTCACTAACTTCACACACCATCAGGCTTCCAAGCAGCTCTCAAGGAAACTCAGTTTTCACACTCTATGCTTAGTGCCCTTTGAGTGCCTAGGAATGAAATGAAGCTTGGTGAGCATCCCACACAAACGAATGCTCCACATGCGGGTTTCACATGCCACCAACTCCACATTCACAGGCAACTTCAGCGCCACAGCCGTTTTCAGATAGCCCTCAATGCAAAGGCTCTAGACGCAAATATTGGTGTGAGAGCTAATTCAATCAAGGAAACACTGCATGTTGGTGAAGGGCATATTGAAGAAGGATCAGCCGAGTGGTTCTTGTGGGAGAACAACTCCATTTGGCTCACTAACTTCACACACCATCAGGCTTCCAAGCAGCTCTCAAGGAAACTCAGTTTTCACACTCTATGCTTAGTGCCCTTTGAGTGCCTAGGAATGAAATGAAGCTTGGTGAGCATCCCACACAAAGAAATGCTCCAAATGTGGGTTTCACATGCCACCAACTAAACATACTCAGGCAACTTCAGCGCCACAGCCGTTTTCAGATAGCCCTCAATGCAAAGGCTCTAGACGCAAATATTGGTGTGAGAGCTAATTCAATCAAGGAAACACTGCATGTTGGTGAAGGGCATATTGAAGAAGGATCAGCCGAGTGGTTCTTGTGGGAGAACAACTCCATTTGGCTCACTAACTTCACACACCATCAGGCTTCCAAGCAGCTCTCAAGGAAACTCAGTTTTCACAGTCTATGCTTAGTGCCCTTTGAGTGCCTAGGAATGAAATGAAGCTTGGTGAGCATCCCACACAAACGAATGCTCCACATGCGGGTTTCACATGCCACCAACTCCACATTCTCAGGCAACTTCAGCGCCACAGCCGTTTTCAGATAGCCCTCAATGCAAAGGCTCTAGACGCAAATATTGGTGTGAGAGCTAATTCAATCAAGGAAACACTGCATGTTGGTGAAGGGCATATTGAAGAAGGATCAGCCGAGTGGTTCTGGTGGGAGAACAACTCCATTTGGCTCACTAACTTCACACACCATCAGGCTTCCAAGCAGCTCTCAAGGAAACTCAGTTTTCACACTCTATGCTTAGTGCCCTTTGAGTGCCTAGGAATGAAATGATGCTTGGTGAGCATCCCACACAAACAAATGCTCCACATGTGGGTTTCACATGCCACCAACTAAACATACTCAGGCAACTTCAGCGCCACAGCCGTTTTCAGATAGCCCTAAATGCAAAGGCTCTAGACGCAAATATTGGTGTGAGAGCTAATTCAATCAAGGAAACACTGCATGTTGGTGAAGGGCATATTGAAGAAGGATCAGCCGAGTGGTTCTTGTGGGAGAACAACTCCATTTGGCTCACTAACTTCACACACCATCAGGCTTCCAAGCAGCTCTCAAGGAAACTCAGTTTTCACACTCTATGCTTAGTGCCCTTTGAGTGCCTAGGACTGAAATGAAGCTTGGTGAGCATCCCACACAAACGAATGCTAAACATGCGGGTTTCACATGCCACCAACTCCACATTCACAGGCAACTTCAGCGCCACAGCCGTTTTCAGATAGCCCTCAATGCAAAGGCTCTAGATGCAAATATTGGTGTGAGAGCTAATTCAACCAAGGAAACACTGCATGTTGGTGAAGGGCATATTGAAGAAGGATCAGCCGAGTGGTTCTTGTGGGAGAACAACTCCATTTGGCTCACTAACTTCACACACCATCAGGCTTTCAAGCAGCTCTCAAGGAAACTCAGTTTTCACACTCTATGCTTAGTGCCCTTTGAGTGCCTAGGAATGAAATGAAGCTTGGTGAGCATCCCACACAAACAAATGCTCCAAATGTGGGTTTCACATGCCACCAACTAAACATACTCAGGCAACTTCAGCGCCACAGCCGTTTTCAGATAGCCCTCAATGCAAAGGCTCTAGACGCAAATATTGGTGTGAGAGCTAATTCAATCAAGGAAACACTGCATGTTGGTGAAGGGCATATTGAAGAAGGATCAGCCGAGTGGTTCTTGTGGGAGAACAACTCCATTTGGCTCACTAACTTCACACACCATCAGGCTTCCAAGCAGCTCTCAAGGAAACTCAGTTTTCACACTCTATGCTTAGTGCCCTTTGAGTGCCTAGGACTGAAATGAAGCTTGGTGAGCATCCCACACAAACGAATGCTCCACATGCGGGTTTCACATGCCACCAACTCCACATTCACAGACAACTTCAGCGCCACAGCCGTTTTCAGATAGCCCTCAATGCAAAGGCTCTAGACGCAAATATTGGTGTGAGAGCTAATTCAATCAAGGAAACACTGCATGTTGGTGAAGGGCATATTGAAGAAGGATCAGCCGAGTGGTTCTGGTGGGAGAACAACTCCATTTGGCTCACTAACTTCACACACCATCAGGCTTCCAAGCAGCTCTCAAGGAAACTCAGTTTTCACACTCTATGCTTAGTGCCCTTTGAGTGCCTAGGAATGAAATGAAGCTTGGTGAGCATCCCACACAAACGAATGCTCCACATGTGGGTTTCACATGCCACCAACTAAACATACTCAGGCAACTTCAGCGCCACAGCCGTTTTCAGATAGCCCTCAATGCAAAGTCTCTAGACGCAAATATTGGTGTGAGAGCTAATTCAATCAAGGAAACACTGCATGTTGGTGAAGGGCATATTGAAGAAGGATCAGCCGAGTGGTTCTTGTGGGAGAACAACTCCATTTGGCTCACTAACTTCACACACCATCAGGCTTCCAAGCAGCTCTCAAGGAAACTCAGTTTTCACACTCTATGCTTAGTGCCCTTTGAGTGCCTAGGACTGAAAGGAAGCTTGGTGAGCATCCCACACAAACCAATGCTCCACATGCGGGTTTCACATGCCACCAACTCCACATTGACAGGCAACTTCAGCGCCACAGCCGTTTTCAGATAGCCCTCAATGCAAAGGCTCTAGACGCAAATATTGGTGTGAGAGCTAATTCAATCAAGGAAACACTGAATGTTGGTGAAGGGCATATTGAAGAAGGATCAGCCGAGTGGTTCTTGTGGGAGAACAACTCCATTTGGCTCACTAACTTCACACACCATCAGGCTTCCAAGCAGCTCTCAAGGAAACTCAGTTTTCACACTCTATGCTTAGTGCCCTTTGAGTGCATAGGAATGAAATGAAGCTTGGTGAGCATCCCACACAAACGAATGCTCCACATGCGTGTTTCACATGCCACCCACTCCACATTCACAGGCAACTTCAGCGCCACAGCCGTTTTCAGATAGCCCTCAATGCAAAGGCTCTAGACGCAAATATTGGTGTGAGAGCTAATTCAATCAAGGAAACACTGCATGTTGGTGAAGGGCATATTGAAGAAGGATCAGCCGAGTGGTTCTGGTGGGAGAACAACTCCATTTGGCTCACTAACTTCACACACCATCAGGCTTCCAAGCAGCTCTCAAGGAAACTCAGTTTTCACACTCTATGCTTAGTGCCCTTTGAGTGCCTAGGAATGAAATGAAGCTTGGTGAGCACCCCACACAAACAAATGCTCCAAATGTGGGTTTCACATGCCACCAACTAAACATACTCAGGCAACTTCAGCGCCACAGCCGTTTTCAGATAGCCCTCAATGCAAAGGCTCTAGACGCAAATATTGGTGTGAGAGCTAATTCAATCAAGGAAACACTGCATGTTGGTGAAGGGCATATTGAAGAAGGATCAGCCGAGTGGTTCTTGTGGGAGAACAACTCCATTTGGCTCACTAACTTCACACACCATCAGGCTTCCAAGCAGCTCTCAAGGAAACTCAGTTTTCACACTCTATGCTTAGTGCCCTTTGAGTGCATTATCTAGGAATGAACCTGGTAGAGCATCCCACACAAACGAATGCTAAACATGCGGGTTTCACATGCCACCAACTCCACATTCACAGGCAACTTCAGCGCCACAGCCGTTTTCAGATAGCCCTCAATGCAAAGGCTCTAGACGCAAATATTGGTGTGAGAGCTAATTCAATCAAGGAAACACTGCATGTTGGTGAAGGGCATATTGAAGAAGGATCAGCCGAGTGGTTCTTGTGGGAGAACAACTCCATTTGGCTCACTAACTTCACACACCATCAGACTTCCAAGCAGCTCTCAAGGAAACTCAGTTTTCACACTCTATGCTTAGTGCCCTTTGAGTGTCTAGGACTGAAATGAACCTTGGTAGAGCATCCCACACAAACGAATGCTCCACATGCGGGTTTCACATGCCACCAACTCCACATTCACAGTCAACTTCAGCGCCACAGCCGTTTTCAGATAGCCCTCAATGCAAAGACTCTAGACGCAAATATTGGTGTGAGAGCTAATTCAATCAAGGAAACACTGCATGTTGGTGAAGGGCATATTGAAGAAGGATCAGCCGAGTGGTTCTTGTGGGAGAACAACTCCATTTGGCTCACTAACTTCACACACCATCAGGCTTCCAAGCAGCTCTCAAGGAAACTCAGTTTTCACACTCTATGCTTAGTGCCCTTTGAGTGCCTAGGACTGAAATGAAGCTTGGTGAGCATCCCACACAAACCAATGCTCCACATGCGGGTTTCACATGCCACCAACTCCACATTGACAGGCAACTTCAGCGCCACAGCCGTTTTCAGATAGCCCTCAATGCAAAGGCTCTAGACGCAAATATTGGTGTGAGAGCTAATTCAACCAAGGAAACACTGCATGTTGGTGAAGGGCATATTGAAGAAGGATCAGCCGAGTGGTTCTTGTGGGAGAACAACTCCATTTGGCTCACTAATATCACACACCATCAGGCTTCCAAGCAGCTCTCAAGGAAACTCAGTTTTCACACTCTATGCTTAGTGCCCTTTGAGTGCCTAGGACTGAAATGAAGCTTGGTGAGCATCCCACACAAACGAATGCTCCACATGCGGGTTTCACATGCCACCAACTCCACATTCACAGGCAACTTCAGCGCCACAGCCGTTTTCAGATAGCCCTCAATGCAAAGGCTCTAGACGCAAATATTGGTGTGAGAGCTAATTCAATCAAGGAAACACTGCATGTTGGTGAAGGGCATATTGAAGAAGGATCAGCCGAGTGGTTCTTGTGGGAGAACAACTCCATTTGGCTCACTAACTTCACACACCATCAGGCTTCCAAGCAGCTCTCAAGGAAACTCAGTTTTCACACTCTATGCTTAGTGCCCTTTGAGTGCATTATCTAGGAATGAACCTGGTAGAGCATCCCACACAAACGAATGCTAAACATGCGGGTTTCACATGCCACCAACTCCACATTCACAGGCAACTTCAGCGCCACAGCCGTTTTCAGATAGCCCTCAATGCAAAGGCTCTAGACGCAAATATTGGTGTGAGAGCTAATTCAATCAAGGAAACACTGCATGTTGGTGAAGGGCATATTGAAGAAGGATCAGCCGAGTGGTTCTTGTGGGAGAACAACTCCATTTGGCTCACTAACTTCACACACCATCAGACTTCCAAGCAGCTCTCAAGGAAACTCAGTTTTCACACTCTATGCTTAGTGCCCTTTGAGTGTCTAGGACTGAAATGAACCTTGGTAGAGCATCCCACACAAACGAATGCTCCACATGCGGGTTTCACATGCCACCAACTCCACATTCACAGTCAACTTCAGCGCCACAGCCGTTTTCAGATAGCCCTCAATGCAAAGACTCTAGACGCAAATATTGGTGTGAGAGCTAATTCAATCAAGGAAACACTGCATGTTGGTGAAGGGCATATTGAAGAAGGATCAGCCGAGTGGTTCTTGTGGGAGAACAACTCCATTTGGCTCACTAACTTCACACACCATCAGGCTTCCAAGCAGCTCTCAAGGAAACTCAGTTTTCACACTCTATGCTTAGTGCCCTTTGAGTGCCTAGGACTGAAATGAAGCTTGGTGAGCATCCCACACAAACCAATGCTCCACATGCGGGTTTCACATGCCACCAACTCCACATTGACAGGCAACTTCAGCGCCACAGCCGTTTTCAGATAGCCCTCAATGCAAAGGCTCTAGACGCAAATATTGGTGTGAGAGCTAATTCAACCAAGGAAACACTGCATGTTGGTGAAGGGCATATTGAAGAAGGATCAGCCGAGTGGTTCTTGTGGGAGAACAACTCCATTTGGCTCACTAATATCACACACCATCAGGCTTCCAAGCAGCTCTCAAGGAAACTCAGTTTTCACACTCTATGCTTAGTGCCCTTTGAGTGCCTAGGACTGAAATGAAGCTTGGTGAGCATCCCACACAAACGAATGCTCCACATGCGGGTTTCACATGCCACCAACTCCACATTCACAGGCAACTTCAGCGCCACAGCCGTTTTCAGATAGCCCTCAATGCAAAGGCTCTAGACGCAAATATTGGTGTGAGAGCTTATTCAATCAAGGAAACACTGCATGTTGGTGAAGGGCATATTGAAGAAGGATCAGCCGAGTGGTTCTGGTGGGAGAACAACTCCATTTGGCTCACTAACTTCACACACCATCAGGCTTCCAAGCAGCTCTCAAGGAAACTCAGTTTTCACAGTCTATGCTTAGTGCCCTTTGAGTGCCTAGGACTGAAATGAAGCTTGGTGAGCATCCCACACAAACGAATGCTCCACATGCGGGTTTCACATGCCACCAACTCCACATTCACAGGCAACTTCAGCGCCACAGCCGTTTTCAGATAGCCCTCAATGCAAAGGCTCTAGACGCAAATATTGGTGTGAGAGCTAATTCAATCAAGGAAACACTGCATGTTGGTGAAGGGCATATTGAAGAAGGATCAGCAGAGTGGTTCTTGTGGGAGAACAACTCCATTTGGCTCACTAACTTCACACACCATCAGGCTTCCAAGCAGCTCTCAAGGAAACTCAGTTTTCACACTCTATGCTTAGTGCCCTTTGAGTGCCTAGGAATGAAATGAAGCTTGGTGAGCATCCCACACAAACGAATGCTCCACATGCGGGTTTCACATGCCACCAACTCCACATTCACAGGCAACTTCAGCGCCACAGCCGTTTTCAGATAGCCCTCAATGCAAAGGCTCTAGACGCAAATATTGGTGTGAGAGCTAATTCAATCAAGGAAACACTGCATGTTGGTGAAGGGCATATTGAAGAAGGATCAGCCGAGTGGTTCTTGTGGGAGAACAACTCCATTTGGCTCACTAACTTCACACACCATCAGGCTTCCAAGCAGCTCTCAAGGAAACTCAGTTTTCACACTCTATGCTTAGTGCCCTTTGAGTGCATTATCTAGGAATGAACCTGGTAGAGCATCCCACACAAACGAATGCTAAACATGCGGGTTTCACATGCCACCAACTCCACATTCACAGGCAACTTCAGCGCCACAGCCGTTTTCAGATAGCCCTCAATGCAAAGGCTCTAGACGCAAATATTGGTGTGAGAGCTAATTCAATCAAGGAAACACTGCATGTTGGTGAAGGGCATATTGAAGAAGGATCAGCCGAGTGGTTCTTGTGGGAGAACAACTCCATTTGGCTCACTAACTTCACACACCATCAGACTTCCAAGCAGCTCTCAAGGAAACTCAGTTTTCACACTCTATGCTTAGTGCCCTTTGAGTGTCTAGGACTGAAATGAACCTTGGTAGAGCATCCCACACAAACGAATGCTCCACATGCGGGTTTCACATGCCACCAACTCCACATTCACAGTCAACTTCAGCGCCACAGCCGTTTTCAGATAGCCCTCAATGCAAAGACTCTAGACGCAAATATTGGTGTGAGAGCTAATTCAATCAAGGAAACACTGCATGTTGGTGAAGGGCATATTGAAGAAGGATCAGCCGAGTGGTTCTTGTGGGAGAACAACTCCATTTGGCTCACTAACTTCACACACCATCAGGCTTCCAAGCAGCTCTCAAGGAAACTCAGTTTTCACACTCTATGCTTAGTGCCCTTTGAGTGCCTAGGACTGAAATGAAGCTTGGTGAGCATCCCACACAAACCAATGCTCCACATGCGGGTTTCACATGCCACCAACTCCACATTGACAGGCAACTTCAGCGCCACAGCCGTTTTCAGATAGCCCTCAATGCAAAGGCTCTAGACGCAAATATTGGTGTGAGAGCTAATTCAACCAAGGAAACACTGCATGTTGGTGAAGGGCATATTGAAGAAGGATCAGCCGAGTGGTTCTTGTGGGAGAACAACTCCATTTGGCTCACTAATATCACACACCATCAGGCTTCCAAGCAGCTCTCAAGGAAACTCAGTTTTCACACTCTATGCTTAGTGCCCTTTGAGTGCCTAGGACTGAAATGAAGCTTGGTGAGCATCCCACACAAACGAATGCTCCACATGCGGGTTTCACATGCCACCAACTCCACATTCACAGGCAACTTCAGCGCCACAGCCGTTTTCAGATAGCCCTCAATGCAAAGGCTCTAGACGCAAATATTGGTGTGAGAGCTTATTCAATCAAGGAAACACTGCATGTTGGTGAAGGGCATATTGAAGAAGGATCAGCCGAGTGGTTCTGGTGGGAGAACAACTCCATTTGGCTCACTAACTTCACACACCATCAGGCTTCCAAGCAGCTCTCAAGGAAACTCAGTTTTCACAGTCTATGCTTAGTGCCCTTTGAGTGCCTAGGACTGAAATGAAGCTTGGTGAGCATCCCACACAAACGAATGCTCCACATGCGGGTTTCACATGCCACCAACTCCACATTCACAGGCAACTTCAGCGCCACAGCCGTTTTCAGATAGCCCTCAATGCAAAGGCTCTAGACGCAAATATTGGTGTGAGAGCTAATTCAATCAAGGAAACACTGCATGTTGGTGAAGGGCATATTGAAGAAGGATCAGCAGAGTGGTTCTTGTGGGAGAACAACTCCATTTGGCTCACTAACTTCACACACCATCAGGCTTCCAAGCAGCTCTCAAGGAAACTCAGTTTTCACACTCTATGCTTAGTGCCCTTTGAGTGCCTAGGAATGAAATGAATCTTGGTGAGCATCCCACACAAACGAATGCTCCACATGCGGGTTTCACATGCCACCAACTCCACATTCACAGGCAACTTCAGCGCCACAGCCGTTTTCAGATAGCCCTCAATGCAAAGGCTCTAGACGCAAATATTGGTGTGAGAGCTAATTCAATCAAGGAAACACTGCATGTTGGTGAAGGGCATATTGTAGAAGGATCAGCTGAGTGGTTCTTGTAGGAGAACAACTCCATTTGGCTCACTAACTTCACACACCATCAGGCTTCCAAGCAGCTCTCAAGGAAACTCAGTTTTCACACTCTATGCTTAGTGCCCTTTGAGTGCCTAGGACTGAAAGGAAGCTTGGTGAGCATCCCACACAAACGAATGCTCCACATGCGGGTTTCACATGCCACCAACTCCACATTCACAGGCAACTTCAGCGCCACAGCCGTTTTCAGATAGCCCTCAATGCAAAGGCTCTAGACGCAAATATTGGTGTGAGAGCTAATTCAATCAAGGAAACACTGCATGTTGGTGAAGGGCATATTGAAGAAGGATCAGCCGAGTGGTTCTTGTGGGAGAACAACTCCATTTGGCTCACTAACTTCACACACCATCAGGCTTCCAAGCAGCTCTCAAGGAAACTCAGTTTTCACACTCTATGCTTAGTGCCCTTTGAGTGCCTAGGAATGAAATGAAGCTTGGTGAGCATCCCACACAAACAAATGCTCCACATGCGGGTTTCACATGCCACCAACTCCACATTGACAGGCAACTTCAGCGCCACAGCCGTTTTCAGATAGCCCTCAATGCAAAGGCTCTAGACGCAAATATTGGTGTGAGAGCTAATTCAACCAAGGAAACACTGCATGTTGGTGAAGGGCATATTGAAGAAGGATCAGCCGAGTGGTTCTTGTGGGAGAACAACTCCATTTGGCTCACTAATATCACACACCATCAGGCTTCCAAGCAGCTCTCAAGGAAACTCAGTTTTCACACTCTATGCTTAGTGCCCTTTGAGTGCCTAGGACTGAAATGAAGCTTGGTGAGCATCCCACACAAACGAATGCTCCACATGCGGGTTTCACATGCCACCAACTCCACATTCACAGGCAACTTCAGCGCCACAGCCGTTTTCAGATAGCCCTCAATGCAAAGGCTCTAGACGCAAATATTGGTGTGAGAGCTAATTCAATCAAGGAAACACTGCATGTTGGTGAAGGGCATATTGAAGAAGGATCAGCTGAGTGGTTCTTGTAGGAGAACAACTCCATTTGGCTCACTAACTTCACACACCATCAGGCTTCCAAGCAGCTCTCAAGGAAACTCAGTTTTCACACTCTATGCTTAGTGCCCTTTGAGTGCCTAGGAATGAAATGAAGCTTGGTGAGCATCCCACACAAACGAATGCTCCACATGCGGTTTCACATGCCACCAACTCCACATTCACAGGCAACGTCAGCGCCACAGCCGTTTTCAGATAGCCCTCAATGCAAAGGCTCTAGACGCAAATATTGGTGTGAGAGCTTATTCAACCAAGGAAACACTGCATGTTGGTGAAGGGCATATTGAAGAAGGATCAGCCGAGTGGTTCTTGTGGGAGAACAACTCCATTTGGCTCACTAACTTCACACACCATCAGGCTTCCAAGCAGCTCTCAAGGAAACTCAGTTTTCACACTCTATGCTTAGTGCCCTTTGAGTGCCTAGGACTGAAATGAAGCTTGGTGAGCATCCCACACAAACGAATGCTCCACATGCGGGTTTCACATGCCACCAACTCCACATTCACAGGCAACTTCAGCGCCACAGCCGTTTTCAGATAGCCCTCAATGCAAAGGCTCTAGACGCAAATATTGGTGTGAGAGCTAATTCAATCAAGGAAACACTGCATGTTGGTGAAGGGCATATTGAAGAAAGATCAGCTGAGTGGTTCTTGTAGGAGAACAACTCCATTTGGCTCACTAACTTCACACACCATCAGGCTTCCAAGCAGCTCTCAAGGAAACTCAGTTTTCACACTCTATGCTTAGTGCCCTTTGAGTGCCTAGGAATGAAATGAAGCTTGGTGAGCATCCCACACAAACGAATGCTCCACATGCGGTTTCACATGCCACCAACTCCACATTGACAGGCAACGTCAGCGCCACAGCCTTTTTCAGATAGCCCTCAATGCAAAGGCTCTAGACGCAAATATTGGTGTGAGAGCTTATTCAACCAAGGAAACACTGCATGTTGGTGAAGGGCGTATTGAAGAAGGATCAGCCGAGTGGTTCTTGTGGGAGAACAACTTCATTTGGCTCATAACTTCACACACCATCAGGCTTCCAAGCAGCTCTCAAGGAAACTCAGTTTTCACACTCTATGCTTAGTGCCCTTTGAGTGCATTATCTAGGAAAGAACCTGGTAGAGCATCCCACACAAACGAATGCTCCACATGCGGGATTCACATGCCACCAACTCCACATTCACAGGCAACTTCAGCGCCACAGCCGTTTTCAGATAGCCCTCAATGCAAAGGCTCTAGACGCAAATATTGGTGTGAGAGCTAATTCAATCAAGGAAACACTGCATGTTGGTGAAGGGCATATTGAAGAAAGATCAGCTGAGTGGTTCTTGTAGGAGAACAACTCCATTTGGCTCACTAACTTCACACACCATCAGGCTTCCAAGCAGCTCTCAAGGAAACTCAGTTTTCACACTCTATGCTTAGTGCCCTTTGAGTGCCTAGGAATGAAATGAAGCTTGGTGAGCATCCCACACAAACGAATGCTCCACATGCGGTTTCACATGCCACCAACTCCACATTGACAGGCAACGTCAGCGCCACAGCCGTTTTCAGATAGCCCTCAATGCAAAGGTTCTAGACGCAAATATTGGTGTGAGAGCTTATTCAACCAAGGAAACACTGCATGTTGGTGAAGGGCGTATTGAAGAAGGATCAGCCGAGTGGTTCTTGTGGGAGAACAACTTCATTTGGCTCATAACTTCACACACCATCAGGCTTCCAAGCAGCTCTCAAGGAAACTCAGTTTTCACACTCTATGCTTAGTGCCCTTTGAGTGCATTATCTAGGAAAGAACCTGGTAGAGCATCCCACACAAACGAATGCTCCACATGCGGGATTCACATGCCACCAACTCCACATTCACAGGCAACTTCAGCGCCACAGCCGTTTTCAGATAGCCCTCAATGCAAAGGCTCTAGACGCAAATATTGGTGTGAGAGCTAATTCAATCAAGGAAACACTGAATGTTGGTGAAGGGCATATTGAAGAAGGATCAGCCGAGTGGTTCTGGTGGGAGAACAACTCCATTTGGCTCACTAACTTCACACACCATCAGGCTTCCAAGCAGCTCTCACGGAAACTCAGTTTTCACACTCTATGCTTATTGCCCTTTGAGTGCATAGGAATGAAATGAAGCTTGGTGAGCATCCCACACAAACGAATGCTCCACATGCGTGTTTCACATGCCACCAACTCCAAATTCTCATCCAACTTCAGCGAAACAGCCGTTTTCAGATAGCCCTCAATGCAAAGGCTCTAGACGCAAATATTGGTGTGAGAGTTAATTCAATCAAGGAAACACTGCATGTTGGTGAAGGGCATATTGAAGAAGGATCAGCCGAGTGGTTCTGGTGGGAGAACAACTCCATTTGGCTCACTAACTTCACACACCATCAGGCTTCTAAGCAGCTCTCAAGGAAACTCAGTTTTCACACTCTATGCTTAGTGCCCTTTGAGTGCATAGGAAAGAAATGAAGCTTGGTGAGCATCCCACACAAACGAATGCTCCACATGCGTGTTTCACATGCCACCAACTCCAAATTCTCATCCAACTTCAGTGAAACAGCCGTTTTCAGATAGCCCTCAATGCAAAGGCTCTAGACGCAAATATTGGTGTGAGAGCTAATTCAATCAAGGAAACACTGCATGTTGGTGAAGGGCATATTGAAGAAGGATCAGCCGAGTGGTTCTTGTGGGAGAACAACTCCATTTGGCTCACTAACTTCACACACCATCAGGCTTCCAAGCAGCTCTCAAGGAAACTCAGTTTTCACACTCTATGCTTAGTGCCCTTTGAGTGCCTAGGACTGAAAGGAAGCTTGGTGAGCATCCCACACAAACGAATGCTCCACATGCGGGTTTCACATGCCACCCACTCCACATTCACAGGCAACTTCAGCGCCACAGCCGTTTTCAGATAGCCCTCAATGCAAACGCTCTAGACGCAAATATTGGTGTGAGAGTTAATTCAATCAAGGAAACACTGCATGTTGGTGAAGGGCATATTGAAGAAGGATCAGCCGAGTGGTTCTGGTGGGAGAACAACTCCATTTGGCTCACTAACTTCACACACCATCAGGCTTCCAAGCAGCTCTCAAGGAAACTCAGTTTTCACACTCTATGCTTATTGCCCTTTGAGTGCATTATCTAGGAATGAACCTGGTAGAGCATCCCACACAAACGAATGCTCCACATGCGGGTTTTACATGCCACCAACTCCACATTCTCAGGCAACTTCAGCGCCACAGCCGTTTTCAGATAGCCCTCAATGCAATGGCTCTAGACGCAAATATTGGTGTGAGAGCTAATTCAATCAAGGAAACACTGCATGTTGGTGAAGGGCATATTGAAGAAGGATCAGCAGAGTGGTTCTTGTGGGAGAACAACTCCATTTGGCTCACTAACTTCACACACCATCAGGCTTCCAAGCAGCTCTCAAGGAAACTCAGTTTTTACACTCTATGCTTAGTGCCCTTTGAGTGCATAGGAATGAAATGAAGCTTGGTGAGCATCCCACACAAACGAATGCTCCACATGCGTGTTTCACATGCCACCAACTCCAAATTCTCATCCAACTTCAGCGAAACAGCCGTTTTCAGATAGCCCTCAATGCAAAGGCTCTAGACGCAAATATTGGTGTGAGAGTTAATTCAATCAAGGAAACACTGCATGTTGGTGAAGGGCATATTGAAGAAGGATCAGCCGAGTGGTTCTGGTGGGAGAACAACTCCATTTGGCTCACTAACTTCACACACCATCAGGCTTCTAAGCAGCTCTCAAGGAAACTCAGTTTTCACACTCTATGCTTAGTGCCCTTTGAGTGCATAGGAATGAAATGAAGCTTGGTGAGCATCCCACACAAACGAATGCTCCACATGCGTGTTTCACATGCCACCAACTCCAAATTCTCATCCAACTTCAGTGAAACAGCCGTTTTCAGATAGCCCTCAATGCAAAGGCTCTAGACGCAAATATTGGTGTGAGAGCTAATTCAATCAAGGAAACACTGCATGTTGGTGAAGGGCATATTGAAGAAGGATCAGCCGAGTGGTTCTTGTGGGAGAACAACTCCATTTGGCTCACTAACTTCACACACCATCAGGCTTCCAAGCAGCTCTCAAGGAAACTCAGTTTTCACACTCTATGCTTAGTGCCCTTTGAGTGCCTAGGACTGAAAGGAAGCTTGGTGAGCATCCCACACAAACGAATGCTCCACATGCGGGTTTCACATGCCACCCACTCCACATTCACAGGCAACTTCAGCGCCACAGCCGTTTTCAGATAGCCCTCAATGCAAACGCTCTAGACGCAAATATTGGTGTGAGAGTTAATTCAATCAAGGAAACACTGCATGTTGGTGAAGGGCATATTGAAGAAGGATCAGCCGAGTGGTTCTTGTGGGAGAACAACTCCATTTGGCTCACTAACTTCACACACCATCAGGCTTCCAAGCAGCTCTCAAGGAAACTCAGTTTTCACACTCTATGCTTAGTGCCCTTTGAGTGCCTAGGAATGAAATGAAGCTTGGTGAGCATCCCACACAAACAAATGCTCCAAATGTGGGTTTCACATGCCACCAACTAAACATACTCAGGCAACTTCAGCGCCACAGCCGTTTTCAGATAGCCCTCAATGCAAAGGCTCTACACGCAAATATTGGTGTGAGAGCTAATTCAATCAAGGAAACACTGCATGTTGGTGAAGGGCATATTGAAGAAGGATCAGCCGAGTGGATCTTGTGGGAGAACAACTCCATTTGGCTCACTAACTTCACACACCATCAGGCTTCCAAGCAGCTCTCAAGGAAACTCAGTTTTCACACTCTATGCTTAGTGCCCTTTGAGTGCCTAGGAATGAAATGAAGCTTGGTGAGCATCCCACACAAACGAATGCTCCACATGCGGGTTTCACATGCCACCAACTCCACATTCACAGGCAACTTCAGCGCCACAGCCGTTTTCAGATAGCCCTCAATGCAAAGGCTCTAGACGCAAATATTGGTGTGAGAGCTAATTCAATCAAGGAAACACTGCATGTTGGTGAAGGGCATATTGAAGAAGGATCAGCCGAGTGGTTCTTGTGGGAGAACAACTCCATTTGGCTCACTAACTTCACACACCATCAGGCTTCCAAGCAGCTCTCAAGGAAACTCAGTTTTCACACTCTATGCTTATTGCCCTTTGAGTGCATTATCTAGGAATGAACCTGGTAGAGCATCCCACACAAATGAATGCTCCACATGCGGGTTTTACATGCCACCAACTCCACATTCTCAGGCAACTTCAGCGCCACAGCCGTTTTCAGATAGCCCTCAATGCAATGGCTCTAGACGCAAATATTGGTGTGAGAGCTAATTCAATCAAGGAAACACTGCATGTTGGTGAAGGGCATATTGAAGAAGGATCAGCAGAGTGGTTCTTGTGGGAGAACAACTCCATTTGGCTCACTAACTTCACACACCATCAGGCTTCCAAGCAGCTCTCAAGGAAACTCAGTTTTCACACTCTATGCTTAGTGCCCTTTGAGTGCATAGGAATGAAATGAAGCTTGGTGAGCATCCCACACAAACGAATGCTCCACATGCGTGTTTCACATGCCACCAACTCCAAATTCTCATCCAACTTCAGCGAAACAGCCGTTTTCAGATAGCCCTCAATGCAAAGGCTCTACACGCAAATATTGGTGTGAGAGCTAATTCAATCAAGGAAACACTGCATGTTGGTGAAGGGCATATTGAAGAAGGATCAGCCGAGTGGTTCTTGTGGGAGAACAACTCCATTTGGCTCACTAACTTCACACACCATCAGGCTTCCAAGCAGCTCCCAAGGAAACTCAGTTTTCACACTCTATGCTTAGTGCCCTTTGAGTGCCTAGGACTGAAATGAAGCTTGGTGAGCATCCCACACAAACGAATGCTAAACATGCGGGTTTCACATGCCACCCACTCCACATTCACAGGCAACTTCAGCGCCACAGCCGTTTTCAGATAGCCCTCAATGCAAACGCTCTAGACGCAAATATTGGTGTGAGAGTTAATTCAATCAAGGAAACACTGCATGTTGGTGAAGGGCATATTGAAGAAGGATCAGCCGAGTGGTTCTTGTGGGAGAACAACTCCATTTGGCTCACTAACTTCACACACCATCAGGCTTCCAAGCAGCTCTCAAGGAAACTCAGTTTTCACACTCTATGCTTAGTGCCCTTTGAGTGCCTAGGAATGAAATGAAGCTTGGTGAGCATGCCACACAAACGAATGCTCCACATGCGGGTTTCACATGCCACCAACTCCACATTCTCAGGCAACTTCAGCGCCACAGCCGTTTTCAGATAGCCCTCAATGCAAAGGCTCTAGACGCAAATATTGGTGTGAGAGCTAATTCAATCAAGGAAACACTGCATGTTGGTGAAGGGCATATTCAAGAAGGATCAGCCGAGTGGTTCTTGTGAGAGAACAACTCCATTTGGCTCACTAACTTCACACACCATCAGGCTTCCAAGCAGCTCTCAAGGAAACTCAGTTTTCACACTCTATGCTTAGTGCCCTTTGAGTGCCTAGGAATGAAATGAAGCTTGGTGAGCATCCCACACTAACGAATGCTCCACATGCGGGTTTCACATGCCACCAACTCCACATTCTCAGGCAACTTCAGCGCCACAGCCGTTTTCAGATAGCCCTCAATGCAAAGGCTCTAGACGCAAATATTGGTGTGAGAGCTAATTCAATCAAGGAAACACTGCATGTTGGTGAAGGGCATATTGAAGAAGGATCAGCCGAGTGGTTCTTGTGGGAGAACAACTCCATTTGGCTCACTAACTTCACACACCATCAGGCTTCCAAGCAGCTCTCAAGGAAACTCAGTTTTCACACTCTATGCTTAGTGCCCTTTGAGTGCCTAGGACTGAAAGGAAGCTTGGTGAGCATCCCACACAAACCAATGCTCCACATGCGGGTTTCACATGCCACCCACTCCACATTCACAGGCAACTTCAGCGCCACAGCCGTTTTCAGATAGCCCTCAATGCAAAGGCTCTAGACGCAAATATTGGTGTGAGAGTTAATTCAATCAAGGAAACACTGCATGTTGGTGAAGGGCATATTGAAGAAGGATCAGCCGAGTGGTTCTGGTGGGAGAACAACTCCATTTGGCTCACTAACTTCACACACCATCAGGCTTCCAAGCAGCTCTCAAGGAAACTCAGTTTTCACACTCTATGCTTAGTGCCCTTTGAGTGCCTAGGAATGAAATGAAGCTTGGTGAGCATCCCACACAAACAAATGCTCCAAATGTGGGTTTCACATGCCACCAACTAAACATACTCAGGCAACTTCAGCGCCACAGCCGTTTTCAGATAGCCCTCAATGCAAAGGCTCTAGACGCAAATATTGGTGTGAGAGCTAATTCAATCAAGGAAACACTGCATGTTGGTGAAGGGCATATTGAAGAAGGATCAGCCAAGTGGTTCTTGTGGGAGAACAACTCCATTTGGCTCACTAACTTCACACACCATCAGGCTTCCAAGCAGCTCTCAAGGAAACTCAGTTTTCACACTCTATGCTTAGTGCCCTTTGAGTGCCTAGGAATGAAATGAAGCTTGGTGAGCATCCCACACAAACGAATGCTCCACATGCGGGTTTCACATGCCACCAACTCCACATTCACAGGCAACTTCAGCGCCACAGCCGTTTTCAGATAGCCCTCAATGCAAAGGCTCTAGACGCAAATATTGGTGTGAGAGCTAATTCAATCAAGGAAACACTGCATGTTGGTGAAGGGCATATTGAAGAAGGATCAGCCGAGTGGTTCTTGTGGGAGAACAACTCCATTTGGCTCACTAACTTCACACACCATCAGGCTTCCAAGCAGCTCTCAAGCAAACTCAGTTTTCACACTCTATGCTTAGTGCCCTTTGAGTGCCTAGGAATGAAATGAAGCTTGGTGAGCATCCCACACAAACAAATGCTCCAAATGTGGGTTTCACATGCCACCCACTAAACATACTCAGGCAACTTCAGTGCCACAGCCGTTTTCAGATAGCCCTCAATGCAAACGCTCTAGACGCAAATATTGGTATGAGAGCTAATTCAACCAAGGAAACACTGCATGTTGGTGAAGGGCATATTGAAGAAGGATCAGCCGAGTGGTTCTTGTGGGAGAACAACTCCATTTGGCTCACTAACTTCACACACCATCAGGCTTCCAAGCAGCTCTCAAGGAAACTCAGTTTTCACACTCTATGCTTAGTGCCCTTTGAGTGCCTAGGACTGAAATGAAGCTTGGTGAGCATCCCACACAAACGAATGCTCCACATGCGGGTTTCACATGCCACCAACTCCACATTCACAGGCAACGTCAGCGCCACAGCCGTTTTCAGATAGCCCTCAATGCAAAGGCTCTAGACGCAAATATTGGTGTGAGAGCTTATTCAATCAAGGAAACACTGCATGTTGGTGAAGGGCGTATTGAAGAAGGATCAGCCGAGTGGTTCTTGTGGGAGAACAACTTCATTTGGCTCACTAACTTCACACACCATCAGGCTTCCAAGCAGCTCTCAAGGAAACTCAGTTTTCACAGTCTATGCTTAGTGCCCTTTGAGTGCATTATCTAGGAATGAACCTGGTAGAGCATCCCACACAAACGAATGCTCCACATGCGGGTTTCACATGCCACCAACTCCACATTCACAGGCAACTTCAGCGCCACAGCCGTTTTCAGATAGCCCTCAATGCAAAGGCTCTAGACGCAAATATTGGTGTGAGAGCTAATTCAATCAAGGAAACACTGCATGTTGGTGAAGGGCATATTGAAGAAGGATCAGCCGAGTGGTTCTTGTGGGAGAACAACTCCATTTGGCTCACTAACTTCACACACCATCAGGCTTCCAAGCAGCTCTCAAGGAAACTCAGTTTTCACACTCTATGCTTAGTGCCCTTTGAGTGCCTAGGAATGAAATGAAGCTTGGAGAGCATCCTACACAAACCAATGCTCCACATGCGGGTTTCACATGCCACCAACTCCACATTCACAGGCAACTTCAGCGCCACAGCCGTTTTCAGATAGCCCTCAATGCAAAGGCTCTAGACGCAAATATTGGTGTGAGAGCTAATTCAATCAAGGAAACACTGCATGTTGGTGAAGGGCATATTGAAGAAGGATCAGCCGAGTGGTTCTTGTGGGAGAACAACTCCATTTGGCTCACTAACTTCACACACCATCAGGCTTCCAAGCAGCTCTCAAGGAAACTCAGTTTTCACACTCTATGCTTAGTGCCCTTTGAGTGCATTATCTAGGAATGAACCTGGTGAGCATCCCACACAAACGAATGCTAAACATGCGGGTTTCACATGCCACCAACTCCACATTCTCAGGCAACTTCAGCGCCACAGCCGTTTTCAGATAGCCCTCAATGCAAAGGCTCTAGACGCAAATATTGGTGTGAGAGCTAATTCAATCAAGGAAACACTGCATGTTGGTGAAGGGCATATTGAAGAAGGACCAGCCGAGTGGTTCTTGTGGGAGAACAACTCCATTTGGCTCACTAACTTCACACACCATCAGGCTTCCAAGCAGCTCTCAAGGAAACTCAGTTTTCACACTCTATGCTTAGTGCCCTTTGAGTGCCTAGGAATGAAATGAAGCTTGGTAGAGCATCCCACACAAACGAATGCTCCACATGCGGGTTTCACATGCCACCAACTCCACATTCACAGGCAACTTCAGCGCCACAGCCGTTTTCAGATAGCCCTCAATGCAAAGGCTCTAGACGCAAATATTGGTGTGAGAGCTAATTCAATCAAGGAAACACTGCATGTTGGTGAAGGGCATATTGAAGAAGGATCAGCCGAGTGGTTCTTGTGGGAGAACAACTCCATTTGGCTCACTAACTTCACACACCATCAGGCTTCCAAGCAGCTCTCAAGGAAACTCAGTTTTCACAGTCTATGCTTAGTGCCCTTTGAGTGCATTATCTAGGAATGAACCTGAAGAGCATCCCACACAAACGAATGCTAAACATGCGGGTTTCACATGCTACCAACTCCACATTCACAGGCAACTTCAGCGCCACAGCCGTTTTCAGATAGCCCTCAATGCAAAGGCTCTAGACGCAAATATTGGTGTGAGAGCTAATTCAATCACGGAAACACTGCATGTTGGTGAAGATCATATTGAAGAAGGATCAGACGAGTGGTTCTTGTGGGAGAACAACTCCATTTGGCTCACTAACTTCACACACCATCAGGCTTCCAAGCAGCTCTCAAGGAAACTCAGTTTTCACACTCTATGCTTAGTGCCCTTTGAGTGCCTAGGACTGAAATGAAGCTTGGTGAGCATCCCACACAAACGAATGCTCCACATGCGGGTTTCACATGCCACCAACTCCACATTGACAGGCAACTTCAGCGCCACAGCCGTTTTCAGATAGCCCTCAATGCAAAGGCTCTAGACGCAAATATTGGTGTGAGAGCTAATTCAATCAAGGAAACACTGCATGTTGGTGAAGGGCATATTGAAGAAGGATCAGCCGAGTGGTTCTTGTAGGAGAACAACTCCTTTTGGCTCACTAACTTCACACACCATCAGGCTTCCAAGCAGCTCTCAAGGAAACTCAGTTTTCACACTCTATGCATAGTGCCCTTTGAGTGCCTAGGAATGAAATGAAGCTTGGTGAGCATCCCACACAAACGAATGCTCCACATGCGGTTTCACATGCCACCAACTCCACATTCTCAGTCAACTTCAGCGCCACAGCCGTTTTCAGATAGCCCTCAATGCAAAGGCTCTAGACGCAAATATTGGTGTGAGAGCTAATTCAATCAAGGAAACACTGCATGTTGGTGAAGGGCATATTGAAGAAGGATCAGCCGAGTGGTTCTTGTGGGAGAACAACTTCATTTGGCTCACTAACTTCACACACCATCAGGCTTCCAAGCAGCTCTCAAGGAAACTCAGATTTCACACTCTATGCTTAGTGCCCTTTGAGTGCATTATCTAGGAATGAACCTGGTAGAACATCCCACACAAACGAATGCTCCACATGCGGGTTTCACATGCCACCAACTCCACATTCTCAGGCAACTTCAGCGCCACAGCCGTTTTCAGATAGCCCTCAATGCAAAGGCTCTAGACGCAAATATTGGTGTGAGAGCTAATTCAATCAAGGAAACACTGCATGTTGGTGAAGGGCATATTGAAGAAGGATCAGCCGAGTGGTTCTGGTGGGAGAACAACTCCATTTGGCTCACTAACTTCACACACCATCAGGCTTCCAAGCAGCTCTCAAGGAAACTCAGTTTTCACACTCTATGCTTAGTGCCCTTTGAGTGCCTAGGACTGAAATGAAGCTTGGTGAGCATCCCACACAAACAAATGCTCCAAATGTGGGTTTCACATGCCACCAACTAAACATACTCAGGCAACTTCAGCGCCACAGCCGTTTTCAGATAGCCCTCAATGCAAAGGCTCTACACGCAAATATTGGTGTGAGAGCTAATTCAATCAAGGAAACACTGCTTGTTGGTGAAGGGCATATTGAAGAAGGATCAGCCGAGTGGATCTTGTGGGAGAACAACTCCATTTGGCTCACTAACTTCACACACCATCAGGCTTCCAAGCAGCTCTCAAGGAAACTCAGTTTTCACACTCTATGCTTAGTGCCCTTTGAGTGCCTAGGACTGAAATGAAGCTTGGTGAGCATCCCACACAAACGAATGCTCCACATGCGGGTTTCACATGCCACCAACTCCACATTCACAGGCAACGTCAGCGCCACAGCCGTTTTCAGATAGCCCTCAATGCAAAGGCTCTAGACGCAAATATTGGTGTGAGAGCTAATTCAATCAAGGAAACACTGCATGTTGGTGAAGGGCGTATTGAAGAAGGATCAGCCGAGTGGTTCTTGTGGGAGAACAACTTCATTTGGCTCACTAACTTCACACACCATCAGGCTTCCAAGCAGCTCTCAAGGAAACTCAGTTTTCACAGTCTATGCTTAGTGCCCTTTGAGTGCATTATCTAGGAATGAACCTGGTAGAGCATCCCACACAAACGAATGCTCCACATGCGGGTTTCACATGCCACCAACTCCACATTCACAGGCAACTTCAGCGCCACAGCCGTTTTCAGATAGCCCTCAATGCAAAGGCTCTAGACGCAAATATTGGTGTGAGAGCTAATTCAATCAAGGAAACACTGCATGTTGGTGAAGGGCATATTGAAGAAGGATCAGCCGAGTGGTTCTTGTGGGAGAACAACTCCATTTGGCTCACTAACTTCACACACCATCAGGCTTCCAAGCAGCTCTCAAGGAAACTCAGTTTTCACACTCTATGCTTAGTGCCCTTTGAGTGCCTAGGAATGAAATGAAGCTTGGAGAGCATCCTACACAAACCAATGCTCCACATGCGGGTTTCACATGCCACCAACTCCACATTCACAGGCAACTTCAGCGCCACAGCCGTTTTCAGATAGCCCTCAATGCAAAGGCTCTAGACGCAAATATTGGTGTGAGAGCTAATTCAATCAAGGAAACACTGCATGTTGGTGAAGGGCATATTGAAGAAGGATCAGCCGAGTGGTTCTTGTGGGAGAACAACTCCATTTGGCTCACTAACTTCACACACCATCAGGCTTCCAAGCAGCTCTCAAGGAAACTCAGTTTTCACACTCTATGCTTAGTGCCCTTTGAGTGCATTATCTAGGAATGAACCTGGTGAGCATCCCACACAAACGAATGCTAAACATGCGGGTTTCACATGCCACCAACTCCACATTCTGAGCCAACTTCAGCGCCACAGCCGTTTTCAGATAGCCCTCAATGCAAAGGCTCTAGACGCAAATATTGGTGTGAGAGCTAATTCAATCAAGGAAACACTGCATGTTGGTGAAGGGCATATTGAAGAAGGATCAGCCGAGTGGTTCTTGTGGGAGAACAACTCCATTTGGCTCACTAACTTCACACACCATCAGGCTTCCAAGCAGCTCTCAAGGAAACTCAGTTTTCACACTCTATGCTTAGTGCCCTTTGAGTGCCTAGGAATGAAATGAAGCTTGGTAGAGCATCCCACACAAATGAATGCTCCACATGCGGGTTTCACATGCCACCAACTCCACATTCACAGGCAACTTCAGCGCCACAGCCGTTTTCAGATAGCCCTCAATGCAAAGGCTCTAGACGCAAATATTGGTGTGAGAGCTAATTCAATCAAGGAAACACTGCATGTTGGTGAAGGGCATATTGAAGAAGGATCAGCCGAGTGGTTCTTGTGGGAGAACAACTCCATTTGGCTCACTAACTTCACACACCATCAGGCTTCCAAGCAGCTCTCAAGGAAACTCAGTTTTCACACTCTATGCTTAGTGCCCTTTGAGTGCATTATCTAGGAATGAACCTGGTAGAGCATCCCACACAAACGAATGCTCCACATGCGGGTTTCACATGCCACCAACTCCACATTCACAGGCAAATTCAGTGCCACAGCCGTTTTCAGATAGCCCTCAATGCAAAGGCTCTAGACGCAAATATTGGTGTGAGAGCTAATTCAATCAAGGAAACACTGCATGTTGGTGAAGGGCATATTGAAGAAGGATCAGCCGAGTGGTTCTTGTGGGAGAACAACTCCATTTGGCTCACTAACTTCACACACCATCAGGCTTCCAAGCAGCTCTCAAGGAAACGCAGTTTTCACACTCTATGCTTAGTGCCCTTTGAGAGCCTAGGAATGAAATGAAGCTTGGTAGAGCATCCCACACAAACGAATGCTCCACATGCGGGTTTCACATGCCACCAACTCCACATTCACAGGCAACTTCAGCGCCACAGCCGTTTTCAGATAGCCCTCAATGCAAAGGCTCTAGACGCAAATATTGGTGTGAGAGCTAATTCAATCAAGGAAACACTGCATGTTGGTGAAGGGCATATTGAAGAAGGATCAGCCGAGTGGTTCTTGTGGGAGAACAACTCCATTTGGCTCACTAACTTCACACACCATCAGGCTTCCAAGCAGCTCTCAAGCAAACTCAGTTTTCACACTCTATGCTTAGTGCCCTTTGAGTGCCTAGGAATGAAATGAAGCTTGGTGAGCATCCCACACAAACAAATGCTCCAAATGTGGGTTTCACATGCCACCCACTAAACATACTCAGGCAACTTCAGTGCCACAGCCGTTTTCAGATAGCCCTCAATGCAAACGCTCTAGACGCAAATATTGGTATGAGAGCTAATTCAACCAAGGAAACACTGCATGTTGGTGAAGGGCATATTGAAGAAGGATCAGCCGAGTGGTTCTTGTGGGAGAACAACTCCATTTGGCTCACTAACTTCACACACCATCAGGCTTCCAAGCAGCTCTCAAGGAAACTCAGTTTTCACACTCTATGCTTAGTGCCCTTTGAGTGCCTAGGACTGAAATGAAGCTTGGTGAGCATCCCACACAAACGAATGCTCCACATGCGGGTTTCACATGCCACCAACTCCACATTCACAGGCAACGTCAGCGCCACAGCCGTTTTCAGATAGCCCTCAATGCAAAGGCTCTAGACGCAAATATTGGTGTGAGAGCTTATTCAATCAAGGAAACACTGCATGTTGGTGAAGGGCGTATTGAAGAAGGATCAGCCGAGTGGTTCTTGTGGGAGAACAACTTCATTTGGCTCACTAACTTCACACACCATCAGGCTTCCAAGCAGCTCTCAAGGAAACTCAGTTTTCACAGTCTATGCTTAGTGCCCTTTGAGTGCATTATCTAGGAATGAACCTGGTAGAGCATCCCACACAAACGAATGCTCCACATGCGGGTTTCACATGCCACCAACTCCACATTCACAGGCAACTTCAGCGCCACAGCCGTTTTCAGATAGCCCTCAATGCAAAGGCTCTAGACGCAAATATTGGTGTGAGAGCTAATTCAATCAAGGAAACACTGCATGTTGGTGAAGGGCATATTGAAGAAGGATCAGCCGAGTGGTTCTTGTGGGAGAACAACTCCATTTGGCTCACTAACTTCACACACCATCAGGCTTCCAAGCAGCTCTCAAGGAAACTCAGTTTTCACACTCTATGCTTAGTGCCCTTTGAGTGCCTAGGAATGAAATGAAGCTTGGAGAGCATCCTACACAAACCAATGCTCCACATGCGGGTTTCACATGCCACCAACTCCACATTCACAGGCAACTTCAGCGCCACAGCCGTTTTCAGATAGCCCTCAATGCAAAGGCTCTAGACGCAAATATTGGTGTGAGAGCTAATTCAATCAAGGAAACACTGCATGTTGGTGAAGGGCATATTGAAGAAGGATCAGCCGAGTGGTTCTTGTGGGAGAACAACTCCATTTGGCTCACTAACTTCACACACCATCAGGCTTCCAAGCAGCTCTCAAGGAAACTCAGTTTTCACACTCTATGCTTAGTGCCCTTTGAGTGCATTATCTAGGAATGAACCTGGTGAGCATCCCACACAAACGAATGCTAAACATGCGGGTTTCACATGCCACCAACTCCACATTCTCAGGCAACTTCAGCGCCACAGCCGTTTTCAGATAGCCCTCAATGCAAAGGCTCTAGACGCAAATATTGGTGTGAGAGCTAATTCAATCAAGGAAACACTGCATGTTGGTGAAGGGCATATTGAAGAAGGACCAGCCGAGTGGTTCTTGTGGGAGAACAACTCCATTTGGCTCACTAACTTCACACACCATCAGGCTTCCAAGCAGCTCTCAAGGAAACTCAGTTTTCACACTCTATGCTTAGTGCCCTTTGAGTGCCTAGGAATGAAATGAAGCTTGGTAGAGCATCCCACACAAACGAATGCTCCACATGCGGGTTTCACATGCCACCAACTCCACATTCACAGGCAACTTCAGCGCCACAGCCGTTTTCAGATAGCCCTCAATGCAAAGGCTCTAGACGCAAATATTGGTGTGAGAGCTAATTCAATCAAGGAAACACTGCATGTTGGTGAAGGGCATATTGAAGAAGGATCAGCCGAGTGGTTCTTGTGGGAGAACAACTCCATTTGGCTCACTAACTTCACACACCATCAGGCTTCCAAGCAGCTCTCAAGGAAACTCAGTTTTCACAGTCTATGCTTAGTGCCCTTTGAGTGCATTATCTAGGAATGAACCTGAAGAGCATCCCACACAAACGAATGCTAAACATGCGGGTTTCACATGCTACCAACTCCACATTCACAGGCAACTTCAGCGCCACAGCCGTTTTCAGATAGCCCTCAATGCAAAGGCTCTAGACGCAAATATTGGTGTGAGAGCTAATTCAATCACGGAAACACTGCATGTTGGTGAAGATCATATTGAAGAAGGATCAGACGAGTGGTTCTTGTGGGAGAACAACTCCATTTGGCTCACTAACTTCACACACCATCAGGCTTCCAAGCAGCTCTCAAGGAAACTCAGTTTTCACACTCTATGCTTAGTGCCCTTTGAGTGCCTAGGACTGAAATGAAGCTTGGTGAGCATCCCACACAAACGAATGCTCCACATGCGGGTTTCACATGCCACCAACTCCACATTGACAGGCAACTTCAGCGCCACAGCCGTTTTCAGATAGCCCTCAATGCAAAGGCTCTAGACGCAAATATTGGTGTGAGAGCTAATTCAATCAAGGAAACACTGCATGTTGGTGAAGGGCATATTGAAGAAGGATCAGCCGAGTGGTTCTTGTAGGAGAACAACTCCTTTTGGCTCACTAACTTCACACACCATCAGGCTTCCAAGCAGCTCTCAAGGAAACTCAGTTTTCACAGTCTATGCTTAGTGCCCTTTGAGTGCCTAGGAATGAAATGAAGCTTGGTGAGCATCCCACACAAACGAATGCTCCACATGCGGTTTCACATGCCACCAACTCCACATTCTCAGTCAACTTCAGCGCCACAGCCGTTTTCAGATAGCCCTCAATGCAAAGGCTCTAGACGCAAATATTGGTGTGAGAGCTAATTCAATCAAGGAAACACTGCATGTTGGTGAAGGGCATATTGAAGAAGGATCAGCCGAGTGGTTCTTGTGGGAGAACAACTTCATTTGGCTCACTAACTTCACACACCATCAGGCTTCCAAGCAGCTCTCAAGGAAACTCAGATTTCACACTCTATGCTTAGTGCCCTTTGAGTGCATTATCTAGGAATGAACCTGGTAGAACATCCCACACAAACGAATGCTCCACATGCGGGTTTCACATGCCACCAACTCCACATTCTCAGGCAACTTCAGCGCCACAGCCGTTTTCAGATAGCCCTCAATGCAAAGGCTCTAGACGCAAATATTGGTGTGAGAGCTAATTCAATCAAGGAAACACTGCATGTTGGTGAAGGGCATATTGAAGAACGATCAGCCGAGTGGTTCTTGTGGGAGAACAACTCCATTTGGCTCACTAACTTCACACACAATCAGGCTTCCAAGCAGCTCTCAAGGAAACTCAGTTTTCACACTCTATGCTTAGTGCCCTTTGAGTGCATTATCTAGGAATGAACCTGGTAGAGCATCCCACACAAACGAATGCTCCACATGCGAGTTTCACATGCCACCAACTCCACATTCACAGGCAACTTCAGCGCCACAGCCGTTTTCAGATAGCCCTCAATGCAAAGGCTCTAGACGCAAATATTGGTGTGAGAGCTAATTCAATCAAGGAAACACTGCATGTTGGTGAAGGGCATATTGAAGAAGGATCAGCCGAGTGGTTCTTGTGGGAGAACAACTCCATTTGGCTCACTAACTTCACACACCATCAGGCTTCCAAGCAGCTCTCAAGGAAACTCAGTTTTTCACACTCTATGCTTAGTGCCCTTTGAGTGCCTAGGACTGAAATGAAGCTTGGTGAGCATCCCACACAAACGAATGCTCCACATGCGGGTTTCACATGCCACCAACTCCACATTCACAGGCAACTTCAGCGCCACAGCCGTTTTCAGATAGCCCTCAATGCAAAGGCTCTAGACGCAAATATTGGTGTGAGAGCTTATTCAATCAAGGAAACACTGCATGTTGGTGAAGGGCATATTGAAGAAGGATCAGCCGAGTGGTTCTTGTGGGAGAACAACTCCATTTGGCTCACTAACTTCACACACCATCAGGCTTCCAAGCAGCTCTCAAGGAAACTCAGTTTTCACACTCTATGCTTAGTGCCCTTTGAGTGCCTAGTAATGAAATGAAGCTTGGTGAGCATCCCACACAAACGAATGCTTCACATGCGGGTTTCACATGCCACCAACTCCACATTCTCAGCCAACTTCAGCGCCACAGCCGTTTTCAGATAGCCCTCATTGCAAAGGCTCTAGATGCAAATATTGGTGTGAGAGCTAATTCAATCAAGGAAACACTGCATGTTGGTGAAGGGCATATTGAAGAAGGATCAGTCGAGTGGTTCTTGTGGGAGAACAACTCCATTTGACTCACTAACTTCTCACTCCATCAGGCTTCGAAGCAGCTCTCAAGGAAACTCAGTTTTCACACTCTATGCTTAGTGCCCTTTGAGTGCCTAGGAATGAAATGAAGCTTGGTGAGCATCCCACACAAACGAATGCTCCACATGCGGGTTTCACATGCCACCAACTCCACATTCTCAGGCAACTTCAGCGCCACAGCCGTTTTCAGATAGCCCTCAATGCAAACGCTCTAGACGCAAATATTGGTGTGAGAGTTAATTCAATCAAGGAAACACTGCATGTTGGTGAAGGGCATATTGAAGAAGGATCAGCCGAGTGGTTCTGGTGGGAGAACAACTCCATTTGGCTCACTAACTTCACACACCATCAGGCTTCCAAGCAGCTCTCAAGGAAACTCAGTTTTCACACTCTATGCTTAGTGCCCTTTGAGTGCCTAGGACTGAAATGAAGCTTGGTGAGCATCCCACACAAACAAATGCTCCAAATGTGGGTTTCACATGCCACCAACTAAACATACTCAGGCAACTTCAGCGCCACAGCCGTTTTCAGATAGCCCTCAATGCAAAGGCTCTACACGCAAATATTGGTGTGAGAGCTAATTCAATCAAGGAAAACACTGCTTGTTGGTGAAGGGCATATTGAAGAAGGATCAGCCGAGTGGATCTTGTGGGAGAACAACTCCATTTGGCTCACTAACTTCACACACCATCAGGCTTCCAAGCAGCTCTCAAGGAAACTCAGTTTTCACACTCTATGCTTAGTGCCCTTTGAGTGCCTAGGAATGAAATGAAGCTTGGTGAGCATCCCACACAAACGAATGCTCCACATGCGGGTTTCACATGCCACCAACTCCACATTCACAGGCAACTTCAGCGCCACAGCCGTTTTCAGATAGCCCTCAATGCAAAGGCTCTAGACGCAAATATTGGTGTGAGAGCTAATTCAATCAAGGAAACACTGCATGTTGGTGAAGGGCATATTGAAGAAGGATCAGCCGAGTGGTTCTTGTGGGAGAACAACTCCATTTGGCTCACTAACTTCACACACCATCAGGCTTCCAAGCAGCTCTCAAGGAAACTCAGTTTTCACACTCTATGCTTAGTGCCCTTTGAGTGCCTAGGAATGAAATGAAGCTTGGTGAGCATCCCACACAAACAAATGCTCCAAATGTGGGTTTCACATGCCACCCACTAAACATACTCAGGCAACTTCAGTGCCACAGCCGTTTTCAGATAGCCCTCAATGCAAACGCTCTAGACGCAAATATTGGTATGAGAGCTAATTCAACCAAGGAAACACTGCATGTTGGTGAAGGGCATATTGAAGAAGGATCAGCCGAGTGGTTCTTCTGGGAGAACAACTCCATTTGGCTCACTAACTTCACACACCATCAGGCTTCCAAGCAGCTCTCAAGGAAACTCAGTTTTCACACTCTATGCTTAGTGCCCTTTGAGTGCCTAGGAATGAAATGAAGCTTGGTGAGCATCCCACACAAACGAATGCTCCACATGCGGGTTTCACATGCCACCAACTCCACATTCACAGGCAACTTCAGCGCCACAGCCGTTTTCAGATAGCCCTCAATGCAAAGGCTCTAGACGCAAATATTGGTGTGAGAGCTAATTCAATCAAGGAAACACTGCATGTTGGTGAAGGGCATATTGAAGAAGGATCAGCTGAGTGGTTCTTGTAGGAGAACAACTCCATTTGGCTCACTAACTTCACACACCATCAGGCTTCCAAGCAGCTCTCAAGGAAACTCAGTTTTCACACTCTATGCTTAGTGCCCTTTGAGTGCCTAGGAATGAAAAGAAGCTTGGTGAGCATCCCACACAAACGAATGCTCCACATGCGGGTTTCACATGCCACCAACTCCACATTCACAGGCAACGTCAGCGCCACAGCCGTTTTCAGATAGCCCTCAATGCAAAGGCTCTAGACGCAAATATTGGTGTGAGAGCTTATTCAATCAAGGAAACACTGCATGTTGGTGAAGGGCGTATTGAAGAAGGATCAGCCGAGTGGTTCTTGTGGGAGAACAACTTCATTTGGCTCACTAACTTCACACACCATCAGGCTTCCAAGCAGCTCTCAAGGAAACTCAGTTTTCACAGTCTATGCTTAGTGCCCTTTGAGTGCATTATCTAGGAATGAACCTGGTAGAGCATCCCACACAAACGAATGCTCCACATGCGGGTTTCACATGCCACCAACTCCACATTCACAGGCAACTTCAGCGCCACAGCCGTTTTCAGATAGCCCTCAATGCAAAGGCTCTAGACGCAAATATTGGTGTGAGAGCTAATTCAATCAAGGAAACACTGCATGTTGGTGAAGGGCATATTGAAGAAGGATCAGCCGAGTGGTTCTTGTGGGAGAACAACTCCATTTGGCTCACTAACTTCACACACCATCAGGCTTCCAAGCAGCTCTCAAGGAAACTCAGTTTTCACACTCTATGCTTAGTGCCCTTTGAGTGCCTAGGAATGAAATGAAGCTTGGAGAGCATCCCACACAAACCAATGCTCCACATGCGGGTTTCACATGCCACCAACTCCACATTCACAGGCAACTTCAGCGCCACAGCCGTTTTCAGATAGCCCTCAATGCAAAGGCTCTAGACGCAAATATTGGTGTGAGAGCTAATTCAATCAAGGAAACACTGCATGTTGGTGAAGGGCATATTGAAGAAGGATCAGCCGAGTGGTTCTTGTGGGAGAACAACTCCATTTGGCTCACTAACTTCACACACCATCAGGCTTCCAAGCAGCTCTCAAGGAAACTCAGTTTTCACACTCTATGCTTAGTGCCCTTTGAGTGCATTATCTAGGAATGAACCTGAAGAGCATCCCACACAAACGAATGCTAAACATGCGGGTTTCACATGCTACCAACTCCACATTCACAGGCAACTTCAGCGCCACAGCCGTTTTCAGATAGCCCTCAATGCAAAGGCTCTAGACGCAAATATTGGTGTGAGAGCTAATTCAATCAAGGAAACACTGCATGTTGGTGAAGGGCATATTGAAGAAGGATCAGACGAGTGGTTCTTGTGGGAGAACAACTCCATTTGGCTCACTAACTTCACACACCATCAGGCTTCCAAGCAGCTCTCAAGGAAACTCAGTTTTCACACTCTATGCTTAGTGCCCGTTGAGTGCCTAGGACTGAAATGAAGCTTGGTGAGCATCCCACACAAACGAATGCTCCACATGCGGGTTTCACATGCCACCAACTCCACATTGACAGGCAACTTCAGCGCCACAGCCGTTTTCAGATAGCCCTCAATGCAAAGGCTCTAGACGCAAATATTGGTGTGAGAGCTAATTCAATCAAGGAAACACTGCATGTTGGTGAAGGGCATATTGAAGAAGGATCAGCTGAGTGGTTCTTGTAGGAGAACAACTCCTTTTGGCTCACTAACTTCACACACCATCAGGCTTCCAAGCAGCTCTCAAGGAAACTCAGTTTTCACACTCTATGCTTAGTGCCCTTTGAGTGCCTAGGAATGAAATGAAGCTTGGTGAGCATCCCACACAAACGAATGCTCCACATGCGGTTTCACATGCCACCAACTCCACATTCTCAGGCAACTTCAGCGCCACAGCCGTTTTCAGATAGCCCTCAATGCAAAGGCTCTAGACGCAAATATTGGTGTGAGAGCTAATTCAATCAAGGAAACACTGCATGTTGGTGAAGGGCATATTGAAGAAGGATCAGCCGAGTGGTTCTTGTGGGAGAACAACTTCATTTGGCTCACTAACTTCACACACCATCAGGCTTCCAAGCAGCTCTCAAGGAAACTCAGTTTTCACACTCTATGCTTAGTGCCCTTTGAGTGCATTATCTAGGAATGAACCTGGTAGAACATCCCACACAAACGAATGCTCCACATGCGGGTTTCACATGCCACCAACTCCACATTCTCAGGCAACTTCAGCGCCACAGCCGTTTTCAGATAGCCCTCAATGCAAAGGCTCTAGACGCAAATATTGGTGTGAGAGCTAATTCAATCAAGGAAACACTGCATGTTGGTGAAGGGCATATTGAAGAACGATCAGCCGAGTGGTTCTTGTGGGAGAACAACTCCATTTGGCTCACTAACTTCACACACAATCAGGCTTCCAAGCAGCTCTCAAGGAAACTCAGTTTTCACACTCTATGCTTAGTGCCCTTTGAGTGCATTATCTAGGAATGAACCTGGTAGAGCATCCCACACAAACGAATGCTCCACATGCGAGTTTCACATGCCACCAACTCCACATTCTCAGGCAACTTCAGCGCCACAGCCGTTTTCAGATAGCCCTCAATGCAAAGGCTCTAGACGCAAATATTGGTGTGAGAGCTAATTCAATCAAGGAAACACTGCATGTTGGTGAAGGGCATATTGAAGAAGGATCAGCCGAGTGGTTCTTGTGGGAGAACAACTCCATTTGGCTCACTAACTTCACACACCATCAGGCTTCCAAGCAGCTCTCAAGGAAACTCAGTTTTCACACTCTATGCTTAGTGCCCTTTGAGTGCCTAGGACTGAAATGAAGCTTGGTGAGCATCCCACACAAACGAATGCTCCACATGCGGGTTTCACATGCCACCAACTCCACATTCACAGGCAACTTCAGCGCCACAGCCGTTTTCAGATAGCCCTCAATGCAAAGGCTCTAGACGCAAATATTGGTGTGAGAGCTTATTCAATCAAGGAAACACTGCATGTTTGTGAAGGGCATATTGAAGAAGGATCAGCCGAGTGGTTCTTGTGGGAGAACAACTCCATTTGGCTCACTAACTTCACACACAATCAGGCTTCCAAGCAGCTCTCAAGGAAACTCAGTTTTCACACTCTATGCTTAGTGCCCTTTGAGTGCCTAGGAATGAAATGAAGCTTGGTAGAGCATCCCACACAAACGAATGCTCCACATGCGGGTTTCACATGCCACCAACTCCACATTCTCAGGCAACTTCAGCGCCACAGCCGTTTTCAGATAGCCCTCAATGCAAAGGCTCTAGACGCAAATATTGGTGTGAGAGCTAATTCAATTACGGAAACACTGCATGTTGGTGAAGGGCATATTGAAGAAGGATCAGCCAAGTGGTTCTGGTGGGAGAACAACTGCATTTGGCTCACTAACTTCACACACCATCAGGCTTCCAAGCAGCTCTCAAGGAAACTCAGTTTTCACACTCTATGCTTAGTGCCCTTTGAGTGCCTAGGACTGAAATGAAGCTTGGTGAGCATCCCACACAAACGAATGCTCCACATGCGGGTTTCACATGCCACCAACTCCACATTCTCAGGCAACTTCAGCGCCACAGCCGTTTTCAGGTAGCCCTCAATGCAAAGGCTCTAGACGCAAATATTGGTGTGAGAGCTTATTCAATCAAGGAAACACTGCATGTTGGTGCAGGGCATATTGAAGAAGGATCAGCCGAGTGGTTCTTGTGGGAGAACAACTCCATTTGGCTCACTAACTTTACACACCATCAGGCTTCCAAGCAGCTCTCAAGGAAACTCAGTTTTCACAGTCTATGCTTAGTGCCCTTTGAGTGCATTATCTAGGAATGAACCTGGTAGAACATCCCACAGAAACGAATGCTCCACATGCGGGTTTCACATGCCACCAACTCCACATTCACAGGCAACTTCAGCGCCACAGCCGTTTTCAGATAGCCCTCAATGCAAAGGCTCTAGACGCAAATATTGGTGTGAGAGCTAATTCAATCAAGGAAACACTGCATGTTGGTGAAGGGCATATTGAAGAAGGATCAGCCGAGTGGTTCTGGTGGGAGAACAACTCCATTTGGCTCACTAACTTCACACACCATCAGGCTTCCAAGCAGCTCTCAAGGAAACTCAGTTTTCACACTCTATGCTTAGTGCCCTTTGAGTGCATTATCTAGGAATGAACCTGAAGAGCATCCCACACAAACGAATGCTTCACATGCGGGTTTCACATGCCACCAACTCCACATTCTCAGGCAACTTCAGCGCCACAGCCGTTTTCAGATAGCCCTCAATGCAAAGGCTCTAGACGCAAATATTGGTGTGAGAGCTAATTCAACCAAGGAAACACTGCATGTTGGTGAAGGGCATATTGAAGAAGGATCAGCCGAGTGGTTCTGGTGGGAGAACAACTCCATTTGACTCACTAACTTCACACACCATCAGGCTTCCAAGCAGCTCTCAAGGAAACTCAGTTTTCACAGTCTATGCTTAGTGCCCTTTGAGTGCATTATCTAGGAATGAACCTGGTAGAACATCCCACAGAAATGAAGGCTCCACATGCGGGTTTCACATGCCACCAACTCCACATTCTCAGGCAACTTCAGCGCCACAGCCGTTTTCAGATAGCCCTCAATGCAAAGGCTCTAGACGCAAATATTGGTGTGAGAGCTAATTCAATCAAGGAAACACTGCATGTTGGTGAAGGGCATATTGAAGAAGGATCAGCCGAGTGGTTCTTGTGGGAGAACAACTCCATTTGGCTCACTAACTTCACACACCATCAGGCTTCCAAGCAGCTCTCAAGGAAACTCAGTTTTCACACTCTATGCTTAGTGCCCTTTGACTGCCTAGGAATGAAATGAAGCTTGGTAGAGCATCCCACACAAACGAATGCTCCACATGCGGGTTTCACATGCCACCAACTCCACATTCACAGGCAACTTCAGCGCCACAGCCGTTTTCAGATAGCCCTCAATGCAAAGGCTCTAGACGCAAATATTGGTGTGAGAGCTAATTCAATCAAGGAAACACTGCATGTTGGTGAAGGGCATATTGAAGAAGGATCAGCCGAGTGGTTCTTGTGGGAGAACAACTCCATTTGGCTCACTAACGTCACACACCATCAGGCTTCCAAGCAGCTCTCAAGGAAACTCAGTTTTCACACTCTATGCTTAGTGCCCTTTGAGTGCATTATCTAGGAATGAACCGGGTAGAGCATCCCACACAAACGAATGCTCCACATGCGGGTTTCACATGCCACCAACTCCACATTCACAGGCAACTTCAGCCCCACAGCCGTTTTCAGATAGCCCTCAATGCAAAGGCTCTAGACGCAAATATTGGTGTGAGAGCTAATTCAATCAAGGAAACACTGCATGTTGGTGAAGGGCATATTGAAGAAGGATCAGCCGAGTGGTTCTTGTGGGAGAACAACTCCATTTGGCTCACTAACGTCACACACCATCAGGCTTCCAAGCAGCTCTCAAGGAAACTCAGTTTTCACACTCTATGCTTAGTGCCCTTTGAGTGCATTATCTAGGAATGAACCTGATAGAGCATCCCACACAAACGGATGCTCCACATGCGCCTTTCTCATGCCACCAACTCCACATTCACAGGCAACTTCAGCGCCACAGCCGTTTTCAGATAGCCCTCAATGCAAAGGCTCTAGACGCAAATATTTGTGTGAGAGCTAATTCAATCAAGGAAACACTGCATGTTGGTGAAGGGCATATTGAAGAAGGATCAGCCGAGTGGTTCTTGTGGGAGAACAACTCCATTTGGCTCACTAACTTCACACACCATCAGGCTTCCAAGCAGCTCTCAAGGAAACTCAGTTTTCACACTCTATGCTTAGTGCCCTTTGAGTGCCTAGGACTGAAATGAAGCTTGGTGAGCATCCCACACAAACGAATGCTCCACCTGCGGGTTTCACATGCCACCAACTCCACATTCTCAGCCAACTTCAGCGAAACAGCCGTTTTCAGATAGCCCTCAATGCAAAGGCTCTAGATGCAAATATTGGTGTGAGAGCTAATTCAATCAAGGAAACACTGCATGTTGGTGAAGGGCATATTGAAGAAGGATCAGCCGAGTGGTTCTTGTGGGAGAACAACTCCATTTGGCTCACTAACTTCACACACCATCAGGCTTCCAAGCAGCTCTCAAGGAAACTCAGTTTTCACACTCTATGCTTAGTGCCCTTTGAGTGCATTATCTAGGAATGAAACTGATAGAGCATCCTACACAAACGAATGCTCCACATGCGGGTTTCACATGCCACCAACTAAACATTCTCAGGCAACTTCAGCGCCACAGCCGTTTTCAGATAGCCCTCAATGCAAAGGCTCTAGACGCAAATATTGGTGTGAGAGCTAATTCAATCAAGGAAACACTGCATGTTGGTGAAGGGCATATTGAAGAAGGATCAGCCGAGTGGTTCTTGTGGGAGAACAACTCCATTTGGCTCACTAACTTCACACACCATCAGGCTTCCAAGCAGCTCTCAAGGAAACTCAGTTTTCACACTCTATGCTTAGTGCCCTTTGAGTGCATTATCTAGGAATGAACCTGGTAGAGCATCCCACACAAACGAATGCTCCACCTGCGGGTTTCACATGCCACCAACTCCACATTCTCAGGCAACTTCAGCGCCACAGCCGTTTTCAGATAGCCCTCAATGCAAAGGCTCTAGACGCAAATATTGGTGTGAGAGCTAATTCAACCAAGGAAACACTGCATGTTGGTGAAGGGCATATTGAAGAAGGATCAGCCGAGTGGTTCTTGTGGGAGAACAACTCCATTTGGCTCACTAACTTCACACACCATCAGGCTTCCAAGCAGCTCTCAAGGAAACTCAGTTTTCACACTCTATGCTTAGTGCCCTTTGAGTGCATTATCTAGGAAAGAACCTGGTAGAGCATCCCACACAAACGAATGCTCCACATGCGGGTTTCACATGCCACCAACTCCACATTCACAGACAACTTCAGCGCCACAGCCGTTTTCAGATAGCCCTCAATGCAAAGGCTCTAGACGCAAATATTGGTGTGAGAGCTAATTCAATCAAGGAAACACTGCATGTTGGTGAAGGGCATATTGAAGAAGGATCAGCCGAGTGGTTCTTGTGGGAGAACAACTCCATTTGGCTCACTAACTTCACAAACCATCAGGCTTCCAAGCAGCTCTCAAGGAAACTCAGTTTTCACACTCTATGCTTAGTGCCCTTTGAGTGCATTATCTAGGAATGAACCTGGAAGAGCATCCCACACAAACGAATGCTCCACATGCTGGTTTCACATGCCACCAACTCCACATTCTCAGGCAACTTCAGCGCCACAGCCGTTTTCAGATAGCCCTCAATGCAAAGGCTCTAGACGCAAATATTGGTGTGAGAGCTAATTCAATCAAGGAAACACTGCATGTTGGTGAAGGGCATATTGAAGAAGGATCAGCCGAGTGGTTCTGGTGGGAGAACAACTCCATTTGGCTCACTAACTTCACACACCATCAGGCTTCCAAGCAGCTCTCAAGGAAACTCAGTTTTCACACTCTATGCTTAGTGCCCTTTGAGTGCCTAGGACTGAAATGAAGCTTGGTGAGCATCCCACACAAACGAATGCTCCAAATGCGGGTTTCACATGCCACCCACTCCACATTCTCAGCCAACTTCAGCCAAACAGCCGTTTTCAGATAGCCCTCAATGCAAAGGCTCTAGACGCAAATATTGGTGTGAGAGCTAATTCAATCAAGGAAACACTGCATGTTGGTGAAGGGCATATTGAAGAAGGATCAGCCGAGTGGCTCTTGTGGGAGAACAACTCCATTTGACTCACTAACTTCACACACCATCAGGCTTCCAAGCAGCTCTCAAGGAAACTCAGTTTTCACACTCTATGCTTAGTGCCCTTTGAGTGCATTATCTAGGAATGAACCTGGTAGAGCATCCCACACAAACGAATGCTCCACATGCGGGTTTCACATGCCACCAACTAAACATTCTCAGGCAACTTCAGCGCCACAGCCGTTTTCAGATAGCCCTCAATGCAAACGCTCTAGACGCAAATATTGGTGTGAGAGCTAATTCAATCAAGGAAACACTGCATGTTGGTGAGGGGCATATTGAAGAAGGATCAGCCGAGTGGTTCTTGTGGGAGAACAACTCCATTTGGCTCACTAACTTCACACACCATCAGGCTTCCAAGCAGCTCTCAAGGAAACTCAGTTTTCACACTCTATGCTTAGTGCCCTTTGAGTGCCTAGGAATGAAATGAAGCTTGGTGAGCATCCCACACAAACGAATGCTCCACATGCGGGTTTCACATGCCACCAACTCCACATTCTCAGGCAACTTCAGCGCCACAGCCGTTTTCAGATAGCCCTCAATGCAAAGGCTCTAGACGCAAATATTGGTGTGAGAGCTAATTCAATCAAGGAAACACTGCATGTTGGTGAAGGGCATATTGAAGAAGGATCAGCCGAGTGGTTCTTGTGGGAGAACAACTCCATTTGGATCACTAACGTCACACACCATCAGGCTTCCAAGCAGCTCTCAAGGAAACTCAATTTTCACAGTCTATGATTAGTGCCCTTTGAGTGCATTATCTAGGAATGAACCTGGTAGAGCATCCCACACAAACGAATGCTCCACATGCGGGTTTCACATGCCACCAACTCCACATTCACAGGCAACTTCAGCGCCACAGCCGTTTTCAGATAGCCCTCAATGCAAAGGCTCTAGACGCAAATATTGGTGTGAGAGCTAATTCAATCAAGGAAACACTGCATGTTGGTGAAGGGCATATTGAAGAAGGATCAGCCGAGTGGTTCTGGTGGGAGAACAACTCCATTTGGCTCACTAACTTCACACACCATCAGGCTTCCAAGCAGCTCTCAAGGAAACTCAGTTTTCACAGTCTATGCTTAGTGCCCTTTGAGTGCATTATCTAGGAATGAACCTGATAGAGCATCCTACACAAACGGATGCTCCACATGCGACTTTCTCATGCCACCAACTCCACATTCACAGGCAAATTCAGCGCCACAGCCGTTTTCAGATAGCCCTCAATGCAAAGGCTCTAGACGCAAATATTGGTGTGAGAGCTAATTCAATCAAGGAAACACTGCATGTTGGTGAAGGGCATATTGAAGAAGGATCAGCCGAGTGGTTCTGGTGGGAGAACAACTCCATTTGGCTCACTAACTTCACACACAATCAGGCTTCCAAGCAGCTCTCAAGGAAACTCAGTTTTCACACTCTATGCTTAGTGCCCTTTGAGTGCCTAGGACTGAAATGAAGCTTGGTGAGCATCCCACACAAACGAATGCTCCACATGCTGGTTTCACATGCCACCAACTCCACATTCTCAGGCAACTTCAGCGCCACAGCCGTTTTCAGATAGCCCTCAATGCAAAGGCTCTAGACGCAAATATTGGTGTGAGAGCTAATTCAGTCAAGGAAACACTGCATGTTGGTGAAGGGCATATTGAAGAAGGATCAGCCGAGTGGTTCTTGTGGGAGAACAACTCCATTTGGCTCACTAACTTCACACACCATCAGGCTTCCAAGCAGCTCTCAAGGAAACTCAGTTTTCACACTCTATGCTTAGTGCCCTTTGAGTGCATTATCTAGGAATGAACCTGATAGAGCATCCCACACAAACGGATGCTAAACATGCGGGTTTCACATGCCACCAACTCCACATTCTCAGGCAACTTCAGCGCCACAGCCGTTTTCAGATAGCCCTCAATGCAAAGGCTCTAGACGCAAATATTGGTGTGAGAGCTAATTCAATCAAGGAAACAATGCATGTTGGTGAAGGGCATATTGAAGAAGGATCAGCCGAGTGGTTCTTGTGGGAGAACAACTCCATTTGACTCACTAACTTCACACACCATCAGGCTTCCAAGCAGCTCCCAAGGAAACTCAGTTTTCACACTCTATGCTTAGTGCCCTTTGAGTGCATTATCTAGGAATGAACCTGGTAGAGCATCCCACACAAACGAATGCTCCACATGCGGGTTTCACATGCCACCAACTCCACATTCTCAGGCAACTTCAGCGCCACAGCCATTTTCAGATAGCCCTCAATGCAAAGGCTCTAGACGCAAATATTGGTGTGAGAGCTAATTCAACCAAGGAAACACTGCATGTTGGTGAAGGGCATATTGAAGAAGGATCAGCCGAGTGGTTCTTGTGGGAGAACAACTCCATTTGGCTCACTAACTTCACACACCATCAGGCTTCCAAGCAGCTCTCAAGGAAACTCAGTTTTCACAGTCTATGCTTAGTGCCCTTTGAGTGCATTATCTAGGAATGAACCTGATAGAGCATCCTACACAAACGGATGCTCCACATGCGACTTTCTCATGCCACCAACTCCACATTCACAGGCAACTTCAGCGCCACAGCCGTTTTCAGATAGCCCTCAATGCAAAGGCTCTAGACGCAAATATTGGTGTGAGAGCTAATTCAATCAAGGAAACACTGCATGTTGGTGAAGGGCATATTGAAGAAGGATCAGCCGAGTGGTTCTGGTGGGAGAACAACTCCATTTGGCTCACTAACTTCACACACAATCAGGCTTCCAAGCAGCTCTCAAGGAAACTCAGTTTTCACACTCTATGCTTAGTGCCCTTTGAGTGCCTAGGACTGAAATGAAGCTTGGTGAGCATCCCACACAAACGAATGCTCCACATGCTGGTTTCACATGCCACCAACTCCACATTCTCAGGCAACTTCAGCGCCACAGCCGTTTTCAGATAGCCCTCAATGCAAAGGCTCTAGACGCAAATATTGGTGTGAGAGCTAATTCAGTCAAGGAAACACTGCATGTTGGTGAAGGGCATATTGAAGAAGGATCAGCCGAGTGGTTCTTGTGGGAGAACAACTCCATTTGGCTCACTAACTTCACACACCATCAGGCTTCCAAGCAGCTCTCAAGGAAACTCAGTTTTCACACTCTATGCTTAGTGCCCTTTGAGTGCATTATCTAGGAATGAACCTGATAGAGCATCCCACACAAACGGATGCTAAACATGCGGGTTTCACATGCCACCAACTAAACATTCTCAGGCAACTTCAGCGCCACAGCCGTTTTCAGATAGCCCTCAATGCAAAGGCTCTAGACGCAAATATTGGTGTGAGAGCTAATTCAATCAAGGAAACAATGCATGTTGGTGAAGGGCATATTGAAGAAGGATCAGCCGAGTGGTTCTTGTGGGAGAACAACTCCATTTGACTCACTAACTTCACACACCATCAGGCTTCCAAGCAGCTCCCAAGGAAACTCAGTTTTCACACTCTATGCTTAGTGCCCTTTGAGTGCATTATCTAGGAATGAACCTGGTAGAGCATCCCACACAAACGAATGCTCCACATGCGGGTTTCACATGCCACCAACTCCACATTCTCAGGCAACTTCAGCGCCACAGCCATTTTCAGATAGCCCTCAATGCAAAGGCTCTAGACGCAAATATTGGTGTGAGAGCTAATTCAACCAAGGAAACACTGCATGTTGGTGAAGGGCATATTGAAGAAGGATCAGCCGAGTGGTTCTTGTGGGAGAACAACTCCATTTGGCTCACTAACTTCACACACCATCAGGCTTCCAAGCAGCTCTCAAGGAAACTCAGTTTTCACACTCTATGCTTAGTGCCCTTTGAGTGCATTATCTAGGAATGAACCTGATAGAGCATCCTACACAAACGAATGCTCCACATGCGGGTTTCACATGCCACCAACTAAACATTCTCAGGCAACTTCAGCGCCACAGCCGTTTTCAGATAGCCCTCAATGCAAAGGCTCTAGACGCAAATATTGGTGTGAGAGCTAATTCAATCAAGGAAACACTGCATGTTGGTGAAGGGCATATTGAAGAAGGATCAGCCGAGTGGTTCTGGTGGGAGAACAACTCCATTTGGCTCACTAACTTCACACACCATCAGGCTTCCAAGCAGCTCTCAAGGAAACTCAGTTTTCACACTCCATGCTTAGTGCCCTTTGAGTGCATTATCTAGGAATGAACCTGGAAGAGCATCCCACACAAACGAATGCTCCACATGCGGGTTTCACATGCCACCAACTCCACATTCACAGGCAACTTCAGCGCCACAGCCGTTTTCAGATAGCCCTCAATGCAAAGGCTCTAGACGCAAATATTGGTGTGAGAGCTAATTCAATCAAGGAAACACTGCATGTTGGTGAAGGGCATATTGAAGAAGGATCAGCCGAGTGGTTCTTGTGGGAGAACAACTCCATTTGGCTCACTAACTTCACACACCATCAGGCTTCCAAGCAGCTCTCAAGGAAACTCAGTTTTCACACTCTATGCTTAGTGCCCTTTGGGTGCCTAGGAATGAAATGAAGCTTGGTGAGCATCCCACACAAACGAATGCTCCACATGCGGGTTTCACATGCCACCAACTAAACATTGACAGGCAACTTCAGCGCCACAGCCGTTTTCAGATAGCCCTCAATGCAAACGCTCTAGACGCAAATATTGGTGTGAGAGCTAATTCAATCAAGGAAACACTGCATGTTGGTGAAGGGCATATTGAAGAAGGATCAGCCGAGTGGTTCTGGTGGGAGAACAACTCCTTTTGGCTCACTAACTTCACACACCATTAGGCTTCCAAGCAGCTCTCAAGGAAACTCAGTTTTCACACTCTATGCTTAGCGCCCTTTGAGTGCCTAGGAATGAAATGAAGCTTGGTGATCATCTCACACAAACGAATGCTCCACATGCGGGTTTCACATGCCACCAACTCCACATTCTCAGACAACTTCAGCGCCACAGCCGTTTTCAGATAGCCCTCAATGCAAAGGCTCTAGACGCAAATATTGGTGTGAGAGCTAATTCAATCAAGGAAACACTGCATGTTGGTGAAGGGCATATTGAAGAAGGATCAGCCGAGTGGTTCTTGTGGGAGAACAACTCCATTTGGCTCACTAACTTCACACACCATCAGGCTTCCAAGCAGCTCTCAAGGAAACTCAGTTTTCACACTCTATGCTTAGTGCCCTTTGAGTGCCTAGGACTGAAATGAAGCTTGGTGAGCATCCCACACAAACGAATGCTCCACATGCGGGTTTCACATGCCACCAACTCCACATTCACAGGCAACTTCAGCGCCACAGCCGTTTTCAGATAGCCCTCAATGCAAAGGCTCTAGACGCAAATATTGGTGTGAGAGCTAATTCAATCAAGGAAACACTGCATGTTGGTGAAGGGCATATTGAAGAAGGATCAGCCGAGTGGTTCTGGTGGGAGAACAACTCCATTTGGCTCACTAACTTCACACACCATCAGGCTTCCAAGCAGCTCTCAAGGAAACTCAGTTTTCACACTCTATGCTTAGTGCCCTTTGAGTGCATTATCTAGGAATGAACCTGGTAGAGCATCCCACACAAACGAATGCTCCACATGCGGGTTTCACATGCCACCAACTCCACATTCACAGGCAACTTCAGCGCCACAGCCGTTTTCAGATAGCCCTCAATGCAAAGGCTCTAGATGCAAAAATTGGTGTGAGAGCTAATTCAATCAAGGAAACACTGCATGTTGGTGAAGGGCATATTGAAGAAGGATCAGCCGAGTGGTTCTTGTGGGAGAACAACTCCATTTGGCTCACTAACTTCACACACCATCAGGCTTCCAAGCAGCTCTCAAGGAAACTCAGTTTTCACACTCTATGCTTAGTGCCCTTTGAGTGCCTAGGACTGAAATGAAGCTTGGTGAGCATCCCACACAAACGAATGCTCCACATGCGGGTTTCACATGCCACCAACTCCACATTCACAGGCAACTTCAGCGCCACAGCCGTTTTCAGATAGCCCTCAATGCAAAGGCTCTAGACGCAAATATTGGTGTGAGAGCTAATTCAACCAAGGATACACTGCATGTTGGTGAAGGGCATATTGAAGAAGGATCAGCCGAGTGGTTCTTGTGGGAGAACAACTCCATTTGGCTCACTAACTTCACACACCATCAGGCGTCCAAGCAGCTCTCAAGGAAATTCAGTTTTCACAGTCTATGCTTAGTGCCCTTTGAGTGCATTATCTAGGAATGAACCTGGAAGAGCATCCCACACAAACGAATGCTCCACATGCGGGTTTCACATGCCACCAACTCCACATTCTCAGGCAACTTCAGCGCCACAGCCGTTTTCAGATAGCCCTCAATGCAAAGGCTCTAGACGCAAATATTGGTGTGAGAGCTTATTGAATCAAGGAAACACTGCATGTTGGTGAAGGGCATATTGAAGAAGGATCAGCCGAGTGGTTCTTGTGGGAGAACAACTCCATTTGGCTCACTAACTTCACACACCATCAGGCTTCCAAGCAGCTCTCAAGGAAACTCAGTTTTCACACTCTATGCTTAGTGCCCTTTGAGTGCATTATCTAGGAATGAACCTGGTAGAGCATCCCACACAAACGAATGCTCCACATGCGGGTTTCACATGCCACCAACTCCACATTCACAGGCAACTTCAGCGCCACAGCCGTTTTCAGATAGCCCTCAATGCAAAGGCTCTAGATGCAAATATTGGTGTGAGAGCTAATTCAATCAAGGAAACACTGCATGTTGGTGAAGGGCATATTGAAGAAGGATCAGCCGAGTGGTTCTTGTGGGAGAACAACTCCATTTGGCTCACTAACTTCACACACCATCAGGCTTCCAAGCAGCTCTCAAGGAAACTCAGTTTTCACACTCTATGCTTAGTGCCCTTTGAGTGCCTAGGAATGAAATGAAGCTTGGTGAGCATCCCACACAAACGAATGCTCCACATGCGGGTTTCACATGCCACCAACTCCACATTCACAGGCAACTTCAGCGCCACAGCCGTTTTCAGATAGCACTCAATGCAAAGGCTCTAGACGCAAATATTGGCGTGAGAGCTTATTCAATCAAGGAAACACTTCATGTTGGTGAAGGGCATATTGAAGAAGGATCAGCCGAGTGGTTCTTGTGGGAGAACAACCCCATTTGGCTCACTAACTTCACCCACCATCAGGCTTCCAAGCAGCTCTCAAGGAAACTCAGTTTTCACACTCTATGCTTAGTGCCCTTTGAGTGCCTAGGAATGAAATGAAGCTTGGAGAGCATCCCACACAAACGAATGCTCCACATGCGGGTTTCACATGCCACCAACTCCACATTCACAGGCAACTTCAGCGCCACAGCCGTTTTCAGATAGCCCTCAATGCAAAGGCTCTAGACGCAAATATTGGTGTGAGAGCTAATTCAATCAAGGAAACACTGCATGTTGGTGAAGGGCATATTGAAGAAGGATCAGCCGAGTGGTTCTTGTGGGAGAACAACTCCATTTGGCTCACTAACTTCACACACCATCAGGCTTCCAAGCAGCTCTCAAGGAAACTCAGTTTTCACACTCTATGCTTAGTGCCCTTTGAGTGCCTAGGACTGAAATGAAGCTTGGAGAGCATCCCACACAAACGAATGCTCCACATGCGGGTTTCACATGCCACCAACTCCACATTCACAGGCAACTTCAGCGCCACAGCCGTTTTCAGATAGCCCTCAATACAAACGGCTCTAGGACGCAAATATTGGTGTGAGAGCTAATTCAATCAAGGAAACACTGCATGTTGGTGAAGGGCATATTGAAGGAAGAATCAGCCGAGTGGTTCTTGTGGGAGAACAACTCCATTTGGCTCACTAACTTCACACACCATCAGGCTTCAAGCAGCTCTCAAGGAAACTCAGTTTTCACACTCTATGCTTAGTGCCCTTTGAGTGCATTATCTACGGAATGAACCTGGTAGAGCATCCCACACAAACGAATGCTCCACATGCGGGTTTCACATGCCACCAACTCCACATTCTCAGGGCAACTTCAGCGCCACAGCCGTTTTCAGATAGCCCTCAATGCAAAGGATCTAGACGCAAATATTGGTGTGAGAGCTTATTCAATCAAGGAAACACTGCATGTTGGTGAAGGGCATATTGAAGAAGGATCAGCCGAGTGGTTCTTGTGGGAGAACAACTCCATTTGGCTCACTAACCTTCACACACCATCAGGCTTCCAAGCTACTCTCAAGGAACTCAGTTTTCACACTCTATGCTTAGTGCCCATTGAGTGCATTGATCTAGAATGAAGCCTGGATAGAGCATCCCACACAAAACGAATGCTCCACATGCGGGTTTCACATGCCACCAACTCCACATTCACTAGGGAACTTCAGCGCCCACAGCCGTTTTCAGATAGCCCTCAATGCAAAGGCTCTAGACGCAAATATTGGTGTGAGAGCTAATTCAATCAAGGGAAACACTGCATGTTGGTGAAGGGCATATTGAAGAAGGATCAGCCGAGTGGTTCTTGTGGGAGAACAACTCCATTTGGCTCACTAACTTCACACACCATCAGGCTTCCAAGAAGCTCTCAAGGAAACTCAGATTTCACACTCTATGCTTAGTGCCCTTTGAGTGCCTTGGAATGAAATGAAGCTTGGTGAGCATCCCACACAAACGAAATGCTCCAAATGTGGGTTTCACATGCCACCAACTAAACATTCCTCAGGCAACTTCAGCGCCACAGCCGTTTTCAGATAGCCCTCATGCAAAGGCTCTAGACGCAAATATTGGTGTGAGAGCTAATTCAATCAAGGAAACACTGCATGTTGGTGAAGGGCATATTGAAGAAGGATCAGCCGAGTGGTTCTTGTGGGAGAACAACTCCATTTGGCTCACTAACTTCACACACCATCAGGCTTCCAAGCAGCTCTCAAGGAAACTCAGTTTTCACACTCTATGCTTAGTGCCCTTTGAGTGCCTAGGACTGAAATGAACTGGTGAGCATCCCACACAAACGAATGCTCCACATGGGGGTTTCACATGCCACCAACTCCACATTCACAGGCAACTTCAGCGCCACAGCCGTTTTCAGATAGCCCTCAATGCAAAGGCTCTAGACGCAAATATTGGTGTGAGAGCTAATTCAATCAAGGAAACACTGCATGTTGGTGAAGGGCATATTGAAGAAGGATCAGCCGAGTGGTTCTTGTGGGAGAACAACTCCATTTGGCTCACTAAACTTCACACACCATCAGGCGTCCAAGCAGCTGCTCATGGAAACTCAGTTTTCACACTCTATGCTTAGTGCCCTTTGAGTCATTATCTAGGATGGAACCTGGTAGAGCATCCCACACAAACGAATGCTCCACATGCGGTTGCACATGCCACCAACTCCAGCATTCTCAGGGCAACTTCACGCCACAGCCGGTTTCAGATAGCCCTCAATGCAATGCTCTAGACGCAAATATTGGTGTGAGAGCTAATTCAATCAAGGAAACACTGCATTTGGTGAAGGGCATATTGAAGGAAGGATCAGCCGAGTGGTTCTTGTGGGAGAACAACTCCAGTTTGGCATCAC
>NW_026700950.1:0-42614 GCF_030435755.1 Ochotona princeps
CATGCCACCAACTCCACATTCACAGGCAACTTCAGCGCCACAGCCGTTTTCAGATAGCCCTCAATGCAAAGGCTCTAGACGCAAATATTGGTGTGAGAGCTAATTCAATCAAGGAAACACTGCATGTTGGTGAAGGGCATATTGAAGAAGGATCAGCCGAGTGGTTCTTGTGGGAGAACAACTCCATTTGGCTCACTAACTTCACACACCATCAGGCTTCCAAGCAGCTCTCAAGGAAACTCGGTTTTCACACTCTATGATTAGTGCTCTTTGTGTGCCTAGGACTGAAATGAAGCTTGGTCAGCATCGCACACAAACGAATGCTCCACATGCGGGTTTCACATGCCACCAACTCCACATTCACAGTCAACTTCAGCGCCACAGCCGTTTTCAGATAGCCCTCAATGCAAAGGCTCTAGACGCAAATATTGGTGTGAGAGCCAATTCAATCAAGAAAACACTGCATGTTGGTGAAGGGCATATTGAAGAAGGATCAGCCGAGTGGTTCTTGTGGGAGAACAACTCCATTTGGCTCACTAACTTCGCACACCATCAGGCTTCCAAGCAGCTCTCAAGGAAACTCAGTTTTCACACTCTATTCTTATTGCCCTATGAGTGCATTATCTAGGAATGAACCTGGTAGAGCATCCCACACAAACGAATGCTCTACATGCGGGTTTCACATGCCACCAACTCCACATTCACAGGCAACTTCAGCGCCACAGCCTTTTTCAGATAGCTCTCAATGCAAAGGCTCTAGACGCAAATATTGTTGTGAGAGCTAATTCAATCAAGGAAACACTGCATGTTGGTGAAGGGCATATTGAAGAAGGATCAGCCGAGTGGTTCTTGTGGGAGAACAACTCCATTTGGCTCACTAACTTCACACATCATCAGGCTTCCAAGTAGCTCTCAAGGAAACTCAGTTTTCACACTCTATTCTTATTGCCCTTTGAGTGCATTATATAGGAATGAACATGGTAGAGCATCCCACACAAACGAATGCTCCACATGCGGGTTTCACATGCCACCAACTCCACATTCACAGGCAACTTCAGCGCCACAGCCGTTTTCAGATAGCCCTCAATGCAAAGGCTCTAGACGCAAATATTGGTGTGAGAGCTAATTCAATCAAGGAAACACTGCATGTTGGTGAAGGGCATATTGAAGAAGGATCAGCCGAGTGGTTCTTGTGGGAGAACAACTCCATTTGGCTCACTAACTTCACACACCATCAGGCTTCCAAGCAGCTCTTAAGGAAACTCAGTTTTCACACTCTATGCTTAGTGCCCTTTGTATGGCTAGGACTGAAATGAACCTGGTAGAGCATCCCACACAAACGAATGCTCCACATGCGGGTTTCACATGCCACCAACTCCACATTCACAGGCAACTTCAGCGCCACAGCCATTTTCAGATAGCCCACAATGCAAAGGCTCTAGACGCAAATATTGGTGTGAGAGCCAATTCAATCAAGGAAACACTGCATGTTGGTGAAGGGCATATTGAAGAAGGATCAGCCGAGTGGTTCTTGTGGGAGAACAACTCCATTTGGCTCACTAACTTCACACACCATCAGGCTTCCAAGCAGCTCTCAAGGAAACTCAGTTTTCACACTCTATGCTTAGTGCTCTTTGTATGGCTATTACTGAAATGAAGCTTGGACAGCATCGCACACAAACGAATGCTCCACATGCGGGTTTCACATGCCACCAACTCCACATTCACAGGCAACTTCAGCGCCACAGCCGTTTTCAGATAGCCCACAATGCAAAGGCTCTAGACGCAAATATTGGTGTGAGAGCCAATTCAATCAAGGAAACACTGCATGTTGGTGAAGGGCATATTGAAGAAGGATCAGCCGAGTGGTTCTTGTGGGAGAACAACTCCATTTGGCTCACTAACTTCACACACCATCAGGCTTCCAAGCAGCTCTCAAGGAAACTCAGTTTTCACACTCTATTCTTATTGCCCTTTGAGTGCATTATCTAGGAATGAACCTGGTAGAGCATCCCACACAAACGAATGCTCCACATGCGGGTTTCACATGCCACCAACTCCACATTCACAGGCAACTTCAGCGCCACAGCCGTTTTCAGATAGCCCTCAATGCAAAGGCTCTAGACGCAAATATTGGTGTGAGAGCCAATTCAATCAAGGAAACACTGCATGTTGGTTAAGGGCATATTGAAGAAGAATCAGCCGAGTGGTTCTTGTGGGAGAACAACTCCATTTGGCTCACTAACTTCACACACCATCAGGCTTCCAAGCAGCTCTCAAGGAAACTCAGTTTTCACACTCTATGCTTAGTGCCTTTGAGTGCATTATCTAGGAATGAACCTGGTAGAGCATCCCACACAAACGAATGCTCCACATGCGGGTTTCACATGCCACCAACTCCACATTCACAGGCAACTTCAGCGCCACAGCCGTTTTCAGATAGCCCTCAAAGCAAAGGCTCTAGACGCAAATATTGGTGTGAGAGCTAATTCAATCAAGGAAACACTGCATGTTGGTGAAGAGCATATTGAAGAAGGATCAGCCGAGTGGTTCTTGTGGGAGAACAACTCCATTTGGCTCACTAACTTCACACACCATCAGGCTTCCAAGCAGCTCTCAAGGAAACTCAGTTTTCACACTCTATGCTTAGTGCCCTTTGTATGGCTAGGACTGAAATGAACCAGGTAGAGCATCCCACACAAACGAATGCTCCACATGCGGGTTTCACATGCCACCAACTCCACATTCACAGGCAACTTCAGCGCCACAGCCTTTTTCAGATAGCTCTCAATGCAAAGGCTCTAGACGCAAATATTGTTGTGAGAGCTATTTCAATCAAGGAAACACTGCATGTTGGTTAAGGGCATATTGAAGAAGAATCAGCCGAGTGGTTCTTGTGGGAGAACAACTCCATTTGGCTCACTAACTTCACACACCATCAGGCTTCCAAGTAGCTCTCAAGGAAACTCAGTTTTCACACTCTATGCTTAGTGCCCTTTGAGTGCATTATCTAGGAATGAACCTGGTAGAGCATCCCACACAAACGAATGCTCCACATGCGGGTTTCACATGCCACCAACTCCACATTCACAGGCAACTTCAGCGCCACAGCCGTTTTCAGATAGCCCTCAAAGCAAAGGCTCTAGACGCAAATATTGGTGTGAGAGCTAATTCAATCAAGGAAACACTGCATGTTGGTGAAGGGCATATTGAAGAAGGATCAGCCGAGTGGTTCTTGTGGGAGAACAACTCCATTTGGCTCACTAACTTCACACACATCAGGCTTCCAAGCAGCTCTCAAGGAAACTCAGTTTTCACACTCTATGCTTATTGCCCTTTGAGTGCATTATCTAGGAATGAACCTGGTAGAGCATCCCACACAAACGAATGCTCCACATGCGGGTTTCACATGCCACCAACTCCACATTCACAGGCAACTTCAGCGCCACAGCCGTTTTCAGATAGCCCTCAATGCAAAGGCTCTAGACGCAAATATTGGTGTGAGAGCTAATTCAATCAAGGAAACACTGCATGTTGGTGAAGGGCATATTGAAGAAGGATCAGCCGAGTGGTTCTTGTGGGAGAACAACTCCATTTGGCTCACTAACTTCACACACCATCAGGCTTCCAAGCAGCTCTCAAGGAAACTCAGTTTTCACACTCTATTCTTATTGCCCTTTGAGTGCATTATCTAGGAATGAACCTGGTAGAGCATCCCACACAAACGAATGCTCCACATGCGGGTTTCACATGCCACCAACTCCACATTCACAGGCAACTTCAGCGCCACAGCCGTTTTCAGATAGCCCTCAATGCAAAGGCTCTAGACGCAAATATTGGTGTGAGAGCCAATTCAATCAAGGAAACACTGCATGTTGGTTAAGGGCATATTGAAGAAGAATCAGCCGAGTGGTTCTTGTGGGAGAACAACTCCATTTGGCTCACTAACTTCACACACCATCAGGCTTCCAAGCAGCTCTCAAGGAAACTCAGTTTTCACACTCTATGCTTAGTGCCTTTGAGTGCATTATCTAGGAATGAACCTGGTAGAGCATCCCACACAAACGAATGCTCCACATGCGGGTTTCACATGCCACCAACTCCACATTCACAGGCAACTTCAGCGCCACAGCCGTTTCAGATAGCCCTCAAAGCAAAGGCTCTAGACGCAAATATTGGTGTGAGAGCTAATTCAATCAAGGAAACACTGCATGTTGGTGAAGAGCATATTGAAGAAGGATCAGCCGAGTGGTTCTTGTGGGAGAACAACTCCATTTGGCTCACTAACTTCACACACCATCAGGCTTCCAAGCAGCTCTCAAGGAAACTCAGTTTTCACACTCTATGCTTAGTGCCCTTTGTATGGCTAGGACTGAAATGAACCAGGTAGAGCATCCCACACAAACGAATGCTCCACATGCGGGTTTCACATGCCACCAACTCCACATTCACAGGCAACTTCAGCGCCACAGCCGTTTTCAGATAGCCCTCAATGCAAAGGCTCTAGACGCAAATATTGGTGTGAGAGCTAATTCAATCAAGGAAACACTGCATGTTGGTGAAGGGCATATTGAAGAAGGATCAGCCGAGTGGTTCTTGTGGGAGAACAACTGCATTTGGCTCACTAACTTCACACACCATCAGGCTTCCAAGCAGCTCTTAAGGAAACTCAGTTTTCACACTCTATGCTTTGTGACCTTTGTATGGCTAGGACTGAAATGAACTGGTAGAGCATCCCACACAAACGAATGCTCCACATGCGGGTTTCACATGCCACCAACTCCACATTCACAGTCAACTCAGCGCCACAGCCGTTTTCAGATAGCCCTCAATGCAAAGGCTCTAGACGCAAATATTGGTGTGAGAAGCTAATTCAATCAAGGAAACACTGCATGTTGGTGAAGGGCATATTGAAGAAGGATCAGCCGAGTGTTTTTGTGGGAGAACAACTCCATTTGGCTCACTAACTTCACACACCATCAGGCTTCCAAGTAGCTCTCAAGGAAACTCAGTTTTCACACTCTATGCTTAGTGCTCTTTGTGTGCCTAGGACTGAAATGAAGCTTGGTCAGCATCGCACACACAAACGAATGCTCCACATGCGGGTTTCACCATGCCACCAACTCCACATTCACAGGCAACTTCAGCGCCACAGCCGTTTTCAGATAGCCCTCAATGCAAAGGCTCTAGACGCAAATATTGGTGTGAGAGCTAATTCAATCAAGGAAACACTGCATGTTGGTGAAGGGCATATTGAAGAAGGATCAGGCCGAGTGGTTCTTGTGGGGAGAACAACTCCATTTGGCTCACTAACTTCACACACCATCAGGCTTCCAAGCAGCTCTCAAGGAAACTCAGTTTTCACACTCTATGCTTAGTGCCCTTTGAGTGCATTATCTAGGAATGAACCTGGTAGAGCATCCCACACAAACGAATGCTCCACATGCGGGTTTCACATGCCACCAACTCCACATTCACAGGCAACTTCAGCGCCACAGCCGTTTTCAGATAGCCCTCAATGCAAAGGCTCTAGACGCAAATATTGGTTGTGAGAGCTAATTCAATCAAGGAAACACTGCATGTTGGTGAAGGGCATATTGAAGAAGGATCAGCCGAGTGGTTCTTGTGGGAGAACAACTCCATTTGGCTCACTAACTTCACACACCATCAGGCTTCCAAGCAGCTCTTAAGGAAACTCAGTTTTCACACTCTATGCTTAGTGCCCTTTTGTATGGCTAGGACTGAAATGAACCTGGTAGAGCATCCCACACAAACGAATGCTCCACATGCGGGTTTCACATGCCACCAATTCCACATTCACAGGCAACTTCAGCGCCAGAGCCTTTTTCAGATAGCTCTCAATGCAAAGGCTATAGACGCAAATATTGTTGTGAGAGCTAATTCAATCAAGAAACACTGCATGTTGGTTAAGGGCATATTGAAGAAGAATCAGCCGAGTGGTTCTTGTGGGAGAACAACTCCATTTGGCTCACTAACTTCACACACCATCAGGCTTCCAAGTAGCTCTCAAGGAAACTCAGTTTTCACACTCTATTCTTAGTGCCCTTTGAGTGCATTATCTAGGAATGAACCAGGTAGAGCATCCCACACAAACGAATGCTCCACATGCGGGTTTCACATGCCACCAATTCCACATTCACAGGCAACTTCAGCGCCACAGCCGTTTTCAGATAGCCCTCAATGCAAAGGCTCTAGACGCAAATATTGGTGTGAGAGCTAATTCAATCAAGGAAACACTGCATGTTGGTGAAGGGCATATTGAAGAAGGATCAGCCGAGTGGTTCTTGTGGGAAAACAACTCCATTTGGCTCACTAACTTCACACACCATCAGGCTTCCAAGCAGCTCTCAAGGAAACTCAGTTTTCACACTCTATGCTTAGTGCCCTTTGAGTGCATTATCTAGGAATGAACCTGTAGAGCATCCCACACAAACGAATGCTCCACATGCGGGTTTCACATGCCACCAACTCCACATTCACAGGCAACTTCAGCGCCACAGCCGTTTTCAGATAGCCCTCAATGCAAAGGCTCTAGACGCAAATATTGGTGTGAGAGCTAATTCAATCAAGGAAACACTGCATGTTGGTGAAGGGCATATTGAAGAAGGATCAGCCGAGTGGTTCTTGTGGGAGAACAACTCCATTTGGCTCACTAACTTCACACACCATCAGGCTTCCAAGCAGCTCTTAAGGAAACTCAGTTTTCACACTCTATGCTTAGTGCCCTTTGTATGGGCTAGGACTGAAATGAACCTGGTAGAGCATCCCACACAAACGAATGCTCCACATGCGGGTTTCACATGCCACCAACTCCACATTCACAGGCAACTTCAGCGCCACAGCCGTTTTCAGATAGCCCTCAATGCAAAGGCTCTAGACGCAAATATTGGTGTGAGAGCTAATTCAATCAAGGAAACACTGCATGTTGGTGAAGTGCATATTGAAGAAGGATCAGCGAGTGGTTCTTGTGGGAGAACAACTCCATTTGGCTCACTAACTTCACACACCATCAGGCCTTCCAAGCAGCTCTCAAGGAAACTCAGTTTTCACACTCTAGGCTTAGTGCTCTTTGTGTGCCTAGGACTGAAATGAAGCTTGGTCAGCATCGCACACAAACGAATGCTCCACATGCGGGTTTCACATGCCACCAACTCCACATTCACAGGCAACTTCCAGCGCCACAGCCGTTTTCAGATAGCCCTCAAAGCAAAGGCTCTAGACGCAAATATTGGTGTGAGAGCCAATTCAATCAAGGAAACACTGCATGTTGGTGAAGGGCATATTGAGGAAGGATCAGCCGAAGTGGTTCTTGTGGGAGAACAACTCCATTTGGCTCACTAACTTCACACACCATCAGGGCTTCCAAGCAGCTCTCAAGGAAACTCAGTTTTCACACTCTATGCTTAGTGCCCTTTGAGTGCATTATCTAGGAATGAACCTGGTAGAGCATCCCACACAAACGAATGCTCCACATGCGGGTTTCACATGCCACCAACTCCACATTCACAGGCAACTTCAGCGCCACAGCCTTTTTCAGATAGCCCTCAATGCAAAGGCTCTAGACGCAAATATTGGTGTGAGAGCTAATTCAATCAAGGAAACACTGCATGTTTTTTAAGGGCATATTGAAGAAGAATCAGCCGAGTGGTTCTTGTGGGAGAACAACTCCATTTGGCTCACTAACTTCACACACCATCAGGCTTCCAAGCAGCTCTCAAGGAAACTCAGTTTTCACACTCTATGCTTAGTGCCCTTTGAGGGCATTATCTAGGAATGAACCAGGTAGAGCATCCCACACAAACGATTGCTAGACATGCGGGTTTCACATGCCACCAACTCCACATTCACAGTCAATTTCAGCGCCACAGGCGTTTTCAGATAGCCCTCAATGCAAAGGCTCTAGACGCAAATATTGGTGTGAGAGCTAATTCAATCATGGAAACACTGCATGTTGGTGAAGGGCATATTGAAGAAGGATCAGCCGAGTGGTTCTTGTGGGAGAACAACTCCATTTGGCTCACTAACTTCACACACCATCAGGCTTCCAAGCAGCTCTCAAGGAAACTCAGTTTTCAAACTCTATGCTTAGTGCCCTTTGTATGGCTAGGACTGAAATGAACCTGGTAGAGCATCCCACACAAACGAATGCTCCACATGCGGGTTTCACATGCCACCAACTCCACATTCACAGGCAACTTCAGCGCCACAGCCGTTTTCAGATAGCCCTCAATGCAAAGGCTCTAGACGCAAATATTGGTGTCAGAGCTAATTCAATCAAGGAAACACTGCATGTTGGTGAAGGGCATATTGAAGAAGGATCAGCCGAGTGGTTCTTGTGGGAGAACAACTCCATTTGGCTCACTAACTTCACACACCATCAGGCTTCCAAGCAGCTCTCAAGGAAACTCAGTTTTCACACTCTATGCTTAGTGCTCTTTGTATGGCTATTACTGAAATGAACCTGGTAGAGCATCCCACACAAACGAATGCTCCACATGTGGGTTTCACATGCCACCAACTCCACATTCACAGGCAACTTCAGCGCCACAGCCGTTTTCAGATAACCCTCAATGCAAAGGCTCTAGACGCAAATATTGGTGTCAGAGCTAATTCAATCAAGGAAACACTGCATGTTGGTGAAGGGCATATTGAAGAAGGATCAGCCGAGTGGTTCTTGTGGGAGAACAACTCCATTTGGCTCACTAACTTCACACATCATCAGGCTTCGAAGCAGCTCTCAAGGAAACTCAGTTTTCACACTTTATGCTTTGTGACCTTTGTATGGCTAGGACTGAAATGAACCTGGTAGAGCATCCCACACAAACGAATGCTCCACATGCGGGTTTCACATGCCACTAACTCCACATTCACAGGCAACTTCAGCGCCACAGCCGTTTTCAGAAGCCCTCAATGCAAAGGCTCTAGACGGAAATATTGGTGTGAGAGCTAATTCAATCAAGGAAACACTGCATGTTGGTGAAGGGCATATTGAAGAAGGATCAGCCGAGTGGTTCTTGTGGGAGAACAACTCCATTTGGCTCACTAACTTCACACACCATCAGGCTTCCAAGCAGCTGTCAAGGAAACTCAGTTTTCACACTCTATGCTTAGTGCCCTTTGAGTGCATTATCTAGGAATGAACCTGGTAGAGCATCCCACACAAACGAATGCTCTACATGCGGGTTTCACATGCCACCAACTCCACATTCACAGGCAACTTCAGCGCCACAGCCATTTTCAGATAGCCCTCAAAGCAAAGGCTCTAGACGCAAATATTGGTGTGAGAGCTAATTCAATCAAGGAAACACTGCATGTTGGTGAAGGGCATATTGAAGAAGGATCAGCCGAGTGGTTCTTGTGGGAGAACAACTCCATTTGGCTCACTAACTTCACACACCATCAGGCTTCCAAGCAGCTCTCAAGAAAACTCAGTTTTCACACTCTATGCTTAGTGCTCTTTGTGTTCCTTGGACTGAAATGAAGCTTGGTCAGCATCCCACACAAACGAATGCTCCACATGCGGGTTTCACATGCCACCAACTCCACATTCACAGGCAACTTCAGCGCCACAGCCGTTTTCAGATAGCCCTCAATGCAAAGGCTCTAGACGCAAATATTGGTGTGCGAGCTAATTCAATCAAGGAAACACTGCATGTTGGTGAAGGGCATATTGAAGAAGGATCAGCCGAGTGGTTCTTGTGGGAGAACAACTCCATTTGGCTCACTAACTTCACACACCATCAGGCTTCCAAGCAGCTCTCAAGGAAACTCAGTTTTCAAACTCTATGCTTAGTGCCCTTTGTATGGCTAGGACTGAAATGAACCTGGTAGAGCATCCCACACAAACGAATGCTCCACATGCGGGTTTCACATGCCACCAACTCCACATTCACAGGCAACTTCAGCGCCACAGCCGTTTTCAGATAGCCCTCAATGCAAAGGCTCTAGACGCAAATATTGGTGTGAGAGCTAATTCAATCAAGGAAACACTGCATGTTGGTGAAGGGCATATTGAAGAAGGATCAGCCGAGTGGTTCTTGTGGGAGAACAACTCCATTTGGCTCACTAACTTCACAGCCATCAGGCTTCCAAGCAGCTGTCAAGGAAACTCAGTTTTCACACTCTATGCTTAGTGCCCTTTGAGTGCATTATCTAGGAATGAACCTGGTAGAGCATCCCACACAAACGAATGCTCTACATGCGGGTTTCACATGCCACCAACTCCACATTCACAGGCAACTTCAGCGCCACAGCCGTTTTCAGATAGCCCTCAAAGCAAAGGCTCTAGACGCAAATATTGGTGTGAGAGCTAATTCAATCAAGGAAACACTGCATGTTGGTGAAGGGCATATTGAAGAAGAATCAGCCGAGTGGATCTTGTGGGAGAACAACTCCATTTGGCTCACTAACTTCACACACCATCAGGCTTCCAAGCAGCTCTCAAGGAAACTTAGTTTTCACACTCTATGCTTAGTGCTCTTTGTGTTCCTAGGACTGAAATGAAGCTTGGTCAGCATCCCACACAAACGAATGCTCCACATGCGGGTTTCACATGCCACCAACTCCACATTCACAGGCAACTTCAGCGCCACAGCCGTTTTCAGATAGCCCTCAATGCAAAGGCTCTAGACGCAAATATTGGTGTGCGAGCTAATTCAATCAAGGAAACACTGCATGTTGGTGAAGGGCATATTGAAGAAGGATCAGCCGAGTGGTTCTTGTGGGAGAACAACTCCATTTGGCTCACTAACTTCACACACCATCAGGCTTCCAAGCAGCTCTCAAGGAAACTCAGTTTTCACACTCTATGCTTTGTGACCTTTGTATGGCTAGGATTATAATGAACCTGGTAGAGCATCCCACACAAACGAATGCTCCACATGCGGGTTTCACATGCCACCAACTCCACATTCACAGGCAACTTCAGCGCCACAGCCATTTTCAGATAGCCCTCAATGCAAAGGCTCTAGACGCAAATATTGGTGTGAGAGCTAATTCAATCAAGGAAACACTGCGTGTTGGTGAAGGGCATATTGAAGAAGGATCAGCCGAGTGGTTCTTGTGGGAGAACAACTCCATTTGGCTCACTAACTTCACACACCATCAGGCTTCCAAGCAGCTCTCAAGGAAACTCAGTTTTCACACTCTATGCTTAGTGCCCTTTGAGTGAATTATCTAGGAATGAACCTGGTAGAGCATCCTACACAAACGAATGCTCCACATGCGGGTTTCACATGCCTCCAACTCCACATTCACAGGCAACTTCAGCACCACAGCCGTTTTCAGATAGCCCTCAAAGCAAAGGCTCTAGACGCAAATATTGGTGTGAGAGCTAATTCAATCAAGGAAACACTGCATGTTGGTGAAGGGCATATTGAAGAAGAATCAGCCGAGTGGTTCTTGTGGGAGAACAACTCCATTTGGCTCACTAACTTCACACACCATCAGGCTTCCAAGCAGCTCTCAAGGAAACTCAGTTTTCACACTCTATGCTTAGTGGTCTTTGTGTTCCTAGGACTGAAATGAAGCTTGGTCAGCATCCCACACAAACGAATGCTCCACATGCGGGTTTCACATGCCACCAACTCCACATTCACAGGCAACTTCAGCGCCACAGCCATTTTCAGATAGCCCTCAATGCAAAGGCTCTAGACGCAAATATTGGTGTGAGAGCTAATTCAATCAAGGAAACACTGCATGTTGGTGAAGGGCATATTGAAGAAGGATCAGTCGAGTGGTTCTTGTGGGAGAACAACTCCATTTGGCTCACTAACTTCACACACCATCAGGCTTCCAAGCAGCTGTCAAGGAAACTCAGTTTTCACACTCTATGCTTAGTGCCCTTTGAGTGCATTATCTAGGAATGAATCTGGTAGAGCATCCCACACAAACGAATGCTCTACATGCGGGTTTCACATGCCACCAACTCCACATTCACAGGCAACTTCAGCGCCACAGCCATTTTCAGATAGCCCTCAAAGCAAAGGCTCTAGACGCAAATATTGGTGTGAGAGCTAATTCAATCAAGGAAACACTGCATGTTGGTGAAGGGCATATTGAAGAAGGATCAGCCGAGTGGTTCTTGTGGGAGAACAACTCCATTTGGCTCACTAACTTCACACACCATCAGGCTTCCAAGCAGCTCTCAAGAAAACTCAGTTTTCACACTCTATGCTTAGTGCTCTTTCTGTTCCTTGGACTGAAATGAAGCTTGGTCAGCATCCCACACAAACGAATGCTCCACATGCGGGTTTCACATGCCACCAACTCCACATTCACAGGCAACTTCAGCGCCACAGCCGTTTTCAGATAGCCCTCAATGCAAAGGCTCTAGACGCAAATATTGGTGTGCGAGCTAATTCAATCAAGGAAACACAGCATGTTGGTGAAGGGCATATTGAAGAAGGATCAGCCGAGTGGTTCTTGTGGGAGAACAACTCCATTTGGCTCACTAACTTCACACATCATCAGGCTTCCAAGCAGCTCTCAAGGAAACTCAGTTTTCAAACTCTATGCTTAGTGCCCTTTGTATGGCTAGGACTGAAATGAACCTGGTAGAGCATCCCACACAAACGAATGCTCCACATGCGGGTTTCACATGCCACCAACTCCACATTCACAGGCAACTTCAGCGCCACAGCCGTTTTCAGATAGCCCTCAATGCAAAGGCTCTAGACGCAAATATTGGTGTGAGAGCTAATTCAATCAAGGAAACACTGCATGTTGGTGAAGGGCATATTGAAGAAGGATCAGCCGAGTGGTTCTTGTGGGAGAACAACTCCATTTGGCTCACTAACTTCACAGCCATCAGGCTTCCAAGCAGCTGTCAAGGAAACTCAGTTTTCACACTCTATGCTTAGTGCCCTTTGAGTGCATTATCTAGGAATGAACCTGGTAGAGCATCCCACACAAACGAATGCTCTACATGCGGGTTTCACATGCCACCAACTCCACATTCACAGGCAACTTCAGCGCCACAGCCGTTTTCAGATAGCCCTCAAAGCAAAGGCTCTAGACGCAAATATTGGTGTGAGAGCTAATTCAATCAAGGAAACACTGCATGTTGGTGAAGGGCATATTGAAGAAGAATCAGCCGAGTGGTTCTTGTGCGAGAACAACTCCATTTGGCTCACTAACTTCACACACCATCAGGCTTCCAAGCAGCTCTCAAGGAAACTTAGTTTTCACACTCTATGCTTAGTGCTCTTTGTGTTCCTAGGACTGAAATGAAGCTTGGTCAGCATCCCACACAAACGAATGCTCCACATGCGGGTTTCACATGCCACCAACTCCACATTCACAGGCAACTTCAGCGCCACAGCCGTTTTCAGATAGCCCTCAATGCAAAGGCTCTAGACGCAAATATTGGTGTGAGAGCTAATTCAATCAAGGAAACACTGCATGTTGGTGAAGGGCATATTGAAGAAGGATCAGCCGAGTGGTTCTTGTGGGAGAACAACTCCATTTGGCTCACTAACTTCACACACCATCAGGCTTCCAAGCAGCTCTCAAGGAAACTCAGTTTTCACACTCTATGCTTTGTGACCTTTGTATGGCTAGGATTATAATGAACCTGGTAGAGCATCCCACACAAACGAATGCTCCACATGCGGGTTTCACATGCCACCAACTCCACATTCACAGGCAACTTCAGCGCCACAGCCATTTTCAGATAGCCCTCAATGCAAAGGCTCTAGACGCAAATATTGGTGTGAGAGCTAATTCAATCAAGGAAACACTGCGTGTTGGTGAAGGGCATATTGAAGAAGGATCAGCCGAGTGGTTCTTGTGGGAGAACAACTCCATTTGGCTCACTAACTTCACACACCATCAGGCTTCCAAGCAGCTCTCAAGGAAACTCAGTTTTCACACTCTATGCTTAGTGCCCTTTCAGTGCATTATCTAGGAATGAACCTGGTAGAGCATCCTACACAAACGAATGCTCCACATGCGGGTTTCACATGCCTCCAACTCCACATTCACAGGCAACTTCAGCACCACAGCCGTTTTCAGATAGCCCTCAAAGCAAAGGCTCTAGACGAAAATATTGGTGTGAGAGCTAATTCAATCAAGGAAACACTGCATGTTGGTGAAGGGCATATTGAAGAAGAATCAGCCGAGTGGTTCTTGTGGGAGAACAACTCCATTTGGCTCACTAACTTCACACACCATCAGGCTTCCAAGCAGCTCTCAAGGAAACTCAGTTTTCACACTCTATGCTTAGTGCTCTTTGTGTTCCTAGGACTGAAATGAAGCTTGGTCAGCATCCCACACAAACGAATGCTCCACATGCGGGTTTCACATGCCACCAACTCCACATTCACAGGCAACTTCAGCGCCACAGCCATTTTCAGATAGCCCTCAATGCAAAGGCTCTAGACGCAAATATTGGTGTGAGAGCTAATTCAATCAAGGAAACACTGCATGTTGGTGAAGGGCATATTGAAGAAGGATCAGCCGAGTGGTTCTTGTGGGAGAACAACTCCATTTGGCTCACTAACTTCACACACCATCAGGCTTCCAAGCAGCTCTCAAGGAAACTCAGTTTTCACACTCTAGGCTTAGTGCCCTTTGAGTACATTATCTAGGAATGAACCTGGTAGAGCATCCCACACAAACGAATGCTCCACATGCGGGTTTCACATGCCACCAACTCCACATTCACAGGCAACTTCAGCGCCACAGCCGTTTTCAGATAGCCCTCAATGCAAAGGCTCGAGACGCAAATATTGGTGTGAGAGCTAATTCAATCAAGGAAACACTGCATGTTGGTGAAGGGCATATTGAAGAAGGATCAGCCGAGTGGTTCCTGTGGGAGAACAACTCCATTCGGCTCACTAACTTCACACACCCTCAGGCTTCCAAGCAGCTCTCAAGGAAACTCAGTTTTCACACTCTATGCTTAGTGCTCTTTGTATGGCTATTACTGAAATGAACCTGGTAGAGCATCCCACACAAACGAATGCTCCACATGTGGGTTTCACATGCCACCAACTCCACATTCACAGGCAACTTCAGCGCCACAGCCATTTTCAGATAACCCTCAATGCAAAGGCTCTAGACGCAAATATTGGTGTGAGAGCTAATTCAATCATGGAAACACTGCATGTTGGTGAAGGGCATATTGAAGAAGGATCAGCCGAGTGGTTCTTGTGGGAGAACAACTCCATTTGGCTCACTAACTTCACACACCATCAGGCTTCGAAGCAGCTCTCAAGGAAACTCAGTTTTCACACTCTATGCTTTGTGACCTTTGTATGGCTAGGACTGAAATGAACCTGGTAGAGCATCCCACACAAACGAATGCTCCACATGCGGGTTTCACATGCCACTAACTCCACATTCACAGGCAACTTCAGCGCCACAGCAGTTTTCAGAAGGCCTCAATGCAAAGGCTCTAGATGGAAATATTGGTGTGAGAGCTAATTCAATCAAGGAAACACTGCATGTTGGTGAAGGGCATATTGAAGAAGGATCAGCCGAGTGGTTCTTGTGGGAGAACAACTCCATTTGGCTCACTAACTTCACACACCATCAGGCTTCCAAGCAGCTGTCAAGGAAACTCAGTTTTCACACTCTATGCTTAGTGCCCTTTGAGTGCATTATCTAGGAATGAACCTGGTAGAGCATCCCACACAAACGAATGCTCTACATGCGGGTTTCACATGCCACCAACTCCACATTCACAGGCAACTTCAGCGCCACAGCCGTTTTCAGATAGCCCTCAAAGCAAAGGCTCTAGACGCAAATATTGGTGTGAGAGCAAATTCAATCAAGGAAACACTGCATGTTGGTGAAGGGCATATTGAAGAAGAATCAGCCGAGTGGTTCTTGTGCGAGAACAACTCCATTTGGCTCACTAACTTCACACACCATCAGGCTTCCAAGCAGCTCTCAAGAAAACTCAGTTTTCACACTCTATGCTTAGTGCTCTTTGTGTTCCTTGGACTGAAATGAAGCTTGGTCAGCATCCCACACAAACGAATGCTCCACATGCGGGTTTCACATGCCACCAACTCCACATTCACAGTCAACTTCAGCGCCACAGCCGTTTTCAGATAGCCCTCAATGCAAAGGCTCTAGACGCAAATATTGGTGTGCGAGCTAATTCAATCAAGGAAACACTGCATGTTGGTGAAGGGCATATTGAAGAAGGATCAGCCGAGTGGTTCTTGTGGGAGAACAACTCCATTTGGCTCACTAACTTCACACACCATCAGGCTTCCAAGCAGCTCTCAAGGAAACTCAGTTTTCACACTCTATGCTTAGTGCCCTTTGAGTGCATTATCTAGGAATGAACCTGGTAGAGCATCCCACACAAACGAATGCTCCACATGCGGGTTTCACATGCCACCAACTCCACATTCACAGGCAACTTCAGCGCCACAGCCGTTTTCAGATAGCCCTCAATGCAAAGGCTCGAGACGCAAATATTGGTGTGAGAGCTAATTCAATCAAGGAAACACTGCATGTTGGTGAAGGGCATATTGAAGAAGGATCAGCCGAGTGGTTCCTGTGGGAGAACAACTCCATTCGGCTCACTAACTTCACAGCCATCAGGCTTCCAAGCAGCTCTCAAGGAAACTCAGTTTTCACACTCTATGCTTAGTGCTCTTTGTATGGCTATTACTGAAATGAACCTGGTAGAGCATCCCACACAAACGAATGCTCCACATGTGGGTTTCACATGCCACCAACTCCACATTCACAGGCAACTTCAGCGCCACAGCCGTTTTCAGATAACCCTCAATGCAAAGGCTCTAGACGCAAATATTGGTGTGAGAGCTAATTCAATCATGGAAACACTGCATGTTGGTGAAGGGCATATTGAAGAAGGATCAGCCGAGTGGTTCTTGTGGGAGAACAACTCCATTTGGCTCACTAACTTCACACACCATCAGGCTTCGAAGCAGCTCTCAAGGAAACTCAGTTTTCACACTCTATGCTTGTGACCTTTGTATGGCTAGGACTGAAATGAACCTGGTAGAGCATCCCACACAAACGAATGCTCCACATGCGGGTTTCACATGCCACTAACTCCACATTCACAGGCAACTTCAGCGCCACAGCAGTTTTCAGAAGGCCTCAATGCAAAGGCTCTAGATGGAAATATTGGTGTGAGAGCTAATTCAATCAAGGAAACACTGCATGTTGGTGAAGGGCATATTGAAGAAGGATCAGCCGAGTGGTTCTTGTGGGAGAACAACTCCATTTGGCTCACTAACTTCACACACCATCAGGCTTCCAAGCAGCTGTCAAGGAAACTCAGTTTTCACACTCTATGCTTAGTGCCCTTTGAGTGCATTATCTAGGAATGAACCTGGTAGAGCATCCCACACAAACGAATGCTCTACATGCGGGTTTCACATGCCACCAACTCCACATTCACAGGCAACTTCAGCGCCACAGCCGTTTTCAGATAGCCCTCAAAGCAAAGGCTCTAGACGCAAATATTGGTGTGAGAGCTAATTCAATCAAGGAAACACTGCATGTTGGTGAAGGGCATATTGAAGAAGAATCAGCCGAGTGGTTCTTGTGGGAGAACAACTCCATTTGGCTCACTAACTTCACACACCATCAGGCTTCCAAGCAGCTCTCAAGAAAACTCAGTTTTCACACTCTATGCTTAGTGCTCTTTGTGTTCCTTGGACTGAAATGAAGCTTGGTCAGCATCCCACACAAACGAATGCTCCACATGCGGGTTTCACATGCCACCAACTCCACATTCACAGTCAACTTCAGCGCCACAGCCGTTTTCAGATAGCCCTCAATGCAAAGGCTCTAGACGCAAATATTGGTGTGCGAGCTAATTCAATCAAGGAAACACTGCATGTTGGTGAAGGGCATATTGAAGAAGGATCAGCCGAGTGGTTCTTGTGGGAGAACAACTCCATTTGGCTCACTAACTTCACACACCATCAGGCTTCCAAGCAGCTCTCAAGGAAACTCAGTTTTCAAACTCTATGCTTAGTGCCCTTTGTATGGCTAGGACTGAAATGAACCTGGTAGAGCATCCCACACAAACGAATGCTCCACATGTGGGTTTCACATGCCACCAACTCCACATTCACAGGCAACTTCAGCGCCACAGCCGTTTTCAGATAGCCCTCAATGCAAAGGCTCTAGACGCAAATATTTTTTGTGAGAGCTATTTCAATCAAGGAAACACTGCATGTTGGTGAAGGGCATATTGAAGAAGGATCAGCCGAGTGGTTCTTGTGGGAGAACAACTCCATTTGGCTCACTAACGTCACAGCCATCAGGCTTCCAAGCAGCTGTCAAGGAAACTCAGTTTTCACACTCTATGCTTAGTGCCCTTTGAGTGCATTATCTAGGAATGAACCTGGTAGAGCATCCCACACGTACGAATGCTCTACATGCTTGTTTCACATGCCACCAACTCCACATTCACAGGCAACTTCAGCGCCACAGCCGTTTTCAGATAGCCCTCAAAGCAAAGGCTCTAGACGCAAATATTGGTGTGAGAGCTAATTCAATCAAGGAAACACTGCATGTTGGTGAAGGGCATATTGAAGAAGAATCAGAAGAGTGGTTCTTGTGGGAGAACAACTCCATTTGGCTCACTAACTTCACACACCATCAGGCTTCCAAGCAGCTCTCAAGGAAACTTAGTTTTCACACTCTATGCTTAGTGCTCTTTGTGTTCCTAGGACTGAAATGAAGCTTGGTCAGCATCCCACACAAACGAATGCTCCACATGCGGGTTTCACATGCCACCAACTCCACATTCACAGGCAACTTCAGCGCCACAGCCGTTTTCAGATAGCCCTCAATGCAAAGGCTCTAGACGCAAATATTGGTGTGAGAGCTAATTCAATCAAGGAAACACTGCATGTTGGTGAAGGGCATATTGAAGAAGGATTAGCCGAGTGGTTCTTGTGGGAGAACAACTCCATTTGGCTCACTAACTTCACACACCATCAGGCTTCCAAGCAGCTCTCAAGGAAACTCAGTTTTCACACTCTATGCTTTGTGACCTTTGTATGGCTAGGATTGAAATGAACCTGGTAGAGCATCCCACACAAACGAATGCTCCACATGCGGGTTTCACATGCCACCAACTCCACATTCACAGGCAACTTCAGCGCCACAGCCGTTTTCAGATAGCCCTCAATGCAAAGGCTCTAGACGCAAATATTGGTGTGAGAGCTAATTCAATCAAGGAAACACTGCGTGTTGGTGAAGGGCATATTGAAAAAGGATCAGCCGAGTGGTTCTTGTGGGAGAACAACTCCATTTGGCTCACTAACTTCACACACCATCAGGCTTCCAAGCAGCTCTCAAGGAAACTCAGTTTTCACACTCTATGCTTAGTGCCCTTTCAGTGCATTATCTAGGAATGAACCTGGTAGAGCATCCTACACAAACGAATGCTCCACATGCGGGTTTCACATGCCACCAACTCCACATTCACAGGCAACTTCAGCACCACAGCTGTTTTCAGATAGCCCTCAAAGCAAAGGCTCTAGACGAAAATATTGGTGTGAGAGCTAATTCAATCAAGGAAACACTGCATGTTGGTGAACGGCATATTGAAGAAGAATCAGCCGAGTGGTTCTTGTGGGAGAACAACTCCATTTGGCTCACTAACTTCACACACCATCAGGCTTCCAAGCAGCTCTCAAGGAAACTCAGTTTTCACACTCTATGCTTAGTGCTCTTTGTGTTCCTAGGACTGAAATGAAGCTTGGTCAGCATCCCACACAAACGAATGCTCCACATGCGGGTTTCACATGCCACCAACTCCACATTCACAGGCAACTTCAGCGCCACAGCCATTTTCAGATAGCCCTCAATGCAAAGGCTCTAGACGCAAATATTGGTGTGAGAGCTAATTCAATCAAGGAAACACTGCATGTTGGTGAAGGGCATATTGAAGAAGGATCAGCCGAGTGGTTCTTGTGGGAGAACAACTCCATTTGGCTCACTAACTTCACACACCATCAGGCTTCCAAGCAGCTCTCAAGGAAACTCAGTTTTCACACTCTAGGCTTAGTGCCCTTTGAGTGCATTATCTAGGAATGAACCTGGTAGAGCATCCCACACAAACGAATGCTCCACATGCGGGTTTCACATGCCACAAACTCCACATTCACAGGCAACTTCAGCGCCACAGCCGTTTTCAGATAGCCCTCAATGCAAAGGCTCGAGACGCAAATATTGGTGTGAGAGCTAATTCAATCAAGGAAACACTGCATGTTGGTGAAGGGCATATTGAAGAAGGATCAGCCGAGTGGTTCTTGTGGGAGAACAACTCCATTTGGCTCACTAACTTCACACACCATCAGGCTTCCAAGCAGCTCTCAAGGAAACTCAGTTTTCACACTCTATGCTTAGTGCCCTTTGTATGGCTAGGACTGAAATGAACCTGGTAGAGCATCCCACACAAACGAATGCTTCACATGCGGGTTTCACATGCCACCAACTCCACATTCACAGGCAACTTCAGCGCCACAGCCGTTTTCAGATAGCCCTCAATGCAAAGGCTCTAGACGCAAATATTGGTGTGAGAGCTAATTCAATCAAGGAAACACTGCATGTTGGTGAAGGGCATATTGAAGAAGGATCAGCCGAGTGGTTCTTGTGGGAGAACAACTCCATTTGGCTCACTAACTTCACACACCATCAGGCTTCCAAGCAGCTCTCAAGGAAACTCAGTTTTCACACTCTATGCTTAGTGCCCTTTGCTTTGTATGGCTATTACTGAAATGAACCTGGTAGAGCATCCCACACAAACGAATGCTCCACATGTGGGTTTCACATGCCAACCAACTCCACATTCACAGGCAACTTCAGCGCCACAGCCGTTTTCAGAAGCCCTCAATGCAAAGGCTCTAGACGCAAATATTGGTGTGAGAGCTAATTCAATCAAGGAAACACTGCATGTTGGTGAAGGGCATATTGAAGAAGGATCAGCCGAGTGGTTCTTGTGGGAGAACAACTCCATTTGGCTCACTAACTTCACAGCCATCAGGCTTCCAAGCAGCTCTCAAGGAAACTCAGTTTTCACACTCTATGCTTAGTGCCCTTTGAGTGCATTATCTAGGAATGAACCTGGTAGAGCATCCCACACAAACGAATGCTCACATGTGGGTTTCACATGCCACCAACTCCACATTCACAGGCAACTTCAGCGCCACAGCCGTTTTCAGAAGCCTCAATGCAAAGGCTCTAGACGCAAATATTGGTGTGAGAGCTAATTCAATCAAGGAAAACACTGCATGTTGGTGAAGGGCATATTGAAGAAGGATCAGCCGAGTGGTTCTTGTGGGAGAACAACTCCATTTGGGCTCACTAACTTCACAGCCATCAGGCTTCCAAGCAGCTCTCAAGGAAACTCAGTTTTCACACTCTATGCTTAGTGCCCTTTGAGTGCATTATCTAGGAATGAACCTGGTAGAGCATCCCACACAAACGAATGCTCTACATGCGGGTTTCACATGCCACCAACTCCACATTCACAGGCAACTTCAGCGCCACAGCCGTTTTCAGATAGCCCTCAAAGCAAAGGCTCTAGACGCAAATATTGGTGTGAGAGCTAATTCAATCAAGGAAACACTGCATGTTGGTGAAGGGGCATATTGAAGAAGAATCAGCCGAGTGGTTCTTGTGGGAGAACAACTCCATTTGGCTCACTAAACTTCACACACCATCAGGCTTCCAAGCAGCTCTCAAGGAAACTCAGTTTTCACACTCTATGCTTAGTGCTCTTTGTGTTCCTAGGACTGAAATGAAGCTTGGTCAGCATCCCACACAAACGAATGCTCCACATGCGGGTTTCACATGCCACCAACTCCACATTCACAGGCAACTTCAGCGCCACAGCCGTTTTCAGATAGCCCTCAATGCAAAGGCTCTAGACGCAAATATTGGTGTGAGAGCTAATTCAATCAAGGAAACACTGCATTTGGTGAAGGGCATATTGAAGAAGGATCAGCCGAGTGGTTCTTGTGGGAGAACAACTCCATTTGGCTCACTAACTTCACACAACCATCAGGCTTCCAAGCAGCCTCTCAACGGGGAAAACCTCGTTTTCACACTCTATGCTTAGTGCCCTTTGAGTGCATTATCTAGGAATGAACCTGGTAGAGCATCCCACACAAACGAATGCTCCACATGCGGGTTTCACATGCCACCCAACTCCACATTCACAGGCAACTTCAGCGCCACAGCCGTTTTCAGATAGGCCTCAATGCAAAGGCTCTAGACGCAAATATTGGTGTGAGAGCTAATTCAATCAAGGAAACACTGCATGTTGGTGAGGGCATTTTGAAGAAGGATCAGCCGAGTGGTTCCTGTGGGAGAACAACTCCATTTGGCTCACTAACTTCAGAGCCATCAGGCTTCCCAAGCAGCTCTCAAGGAAACCCAGTTTTCACACTCTATGCTTAGTGCCCTTTGAGTGCATTATCTAGGAATGAACATGGTAGAGCATCCCACACATTAGAATGCTCCATTTGCGGTTTTCACATGCCACCCAACTCCACATTCACAGGCAACTTCAGCGCCACAGCAGTTTTCAGATAGCCCTCAATGCAAAGGCTCTAGACGCAAATATTGGTGTGAGAGCTAATTCAATCAAGGAAACACTGCATGTTGGTGAAGGGCATATTGAAGAAGGATCAGCCGAGTGGTTCTTGTGGGAGAACAACTCCATTTGGCTCACTAACTTCACACACCATCAGGCTTCCAAGCAACTCTCAAGGAAACTCAGTTTTCACACTCTATGCTTTGTGACCTTTGTATGGCTAGGATTGAAATGAACCTGGTAGAGCATCCCACACAAACGAATGCTCCACATGCGGGTTTCACATGCCACCAACTCCACATTCACAGGCAACTTCAGCGCCACAGCCGTTTTCAGATAGACCTCAATGCAAAGGCTCTAGACGCAAATATTGGTGTGAGAGCTAATTCAATCAAGGAAACACTGCATGTTGGTGAAGGGCATATTGAAGAAGGATCAGCCGAGTGGTTCTTGTGGGAGAACAACTCCATTTGGCTCACTAACTTCACACACCATCAGGCTTCCAAGCAGCTCTCAAGGAAACTCAGTTTTCCCACTCTATGCTTAGTGCACTTTCAGTGCATTATCTAGGAATGAACCTGGTAGAGCATCCTACACAAACGAATGCTCCACATGCGGGTTTCACATGCCTCCAACTCCACATTCACAGGCAACTTCAGCACCACAGCTGTTTTCAGATAGCCCTCAAAGCAAAGGCTCTAGACGCAAATATTGGTGTGAGAGCTAATTCAATCAAGGAAACACTGCATGTTGGTGAAGGGCATATTGAAGAAGAATCAGCCGAGTGGTTCTTGTGGGAGAACAACTCCATTTGGCTCACTAACTTCACACACCATCAGGCTTCCAAGCAGCTCTCAAGGAAACTCAGTTTTCACACTCTATGCTTAGTGCCCTTTGTGTTCCTAGGACTGAAATGAAGCTTGGTCAGCATCCCACACAAACGAATGCTCCACATGCGGGTTTCACATGCCACCAACTCCACATTCACAGGCAACTCTCAGCGCCACAGCCGTTTTCAGATAGCCCTCAATGCAAAGGCTCTAGACGCAAATATTGGTGTGATGAGCTAATTCAATCAAGGAAACACAGCATGTTGGTGAAGGGCATATTGAAGAAGATCAGCCGAGTGGTTCTTGTGGGAGAACAACTCCATTTGGCACACTAACTTCACACACCATCAGGCTTCCAAGCAGCTCTCAAGGAAACTCAGTTTTCCACACTCTATGCTTAGAGCCCTTTGTATGGCTAGGACTGAAATGAACCTGGATAGAGCATCCCACACAAACGAATGCTCCACATGCGGGTTTCACATGCCACCAACTCCACATTCACAGTCAACTTCAGCGCCACAGCCGTTTTCAGATAGCCCCACAATGCAAAGGCTCTAGACGCAAATATTGGTGTGAGAGCTAATTCAATCAAGAAACACTGCATGTTGGTGAAGGGCATATTGAAGAAGGATCAGCCGAGTGGTTCTTGTGGGAGAACAACTCCATTTGGCTCACTAACTTCACACACCCATCAGGCTTCCAAGCAGCTCTCAAGGAAACTCAGTTTTCACACTCAATGCTTAGTGCCCTTTGAGTGCATTATCTAGGAATGAACCCTGGTAGAGCATCCCACACAAACGAATGCTCTACATGCGGGTTTCACATGCCACCAACTCCACATTCACAGGCAACTTCAGCGCCACAGCCGTTTTCAGATAGCTCTCAATGCAAAGGCTCTAGACGCAAATATTTTTGTGAGAGCTAATTCAATCAAGGAAACACTGCATGTTGGTTAAGGGCATATTGAAGAAGAATCAGCGAGTGGTTCTTGTGGGAGAACAACTCCATTTGGCTCACTAACTTCACACAACCATCAGGCTTCCAAGCAGCTCTCAAGGAAACTCAGTTTTCACACTCTATGCTTAGTGCCCTTTGAGTGCATCATCTAGGAATGAACCTGGTAGAGCATCCCACACAAACGAATGCTCCACATGCGGGTTTCACATGCCACCAACTCCACATTCACAGGCAACTTCAGCGCCACAGCCGTTTTCAGATAGCCCTCAATGCAAAGGCCTCTAGACGCAAATATTGGTGTGAGAGCTAATTCAATCAAGGAAACACTGCATGTTGGTGAAGGGCATATTGAAGAAGGATCAGCCGAGTGGTTCTTGTGGGAGAACAACTCCATTTGGCTCACTAACTTCACACACCATCAGGCTTCAAGCAGCTGTCAAGGAAACTCAGTTTTCACACTCTATGCTTAGTGCCCTTTGTATGGCTAGGACTGAAATGAACATGGTAGAGCATCCCACACAACGAATGCTCCACATGCGGGTTTCACATGCCACCAACTCCACATTCACAGGCAACTTCAGCGCCACAGCCGTTTTCAGATAGCCCTCAATGCAAAGGCTCTAGACGCAAATATAGGTGTGAGAGCTAATTCAATCAAGGAAACAGAGCATGTTGGTGAAGGGCATATTGAAGAAGAATCAGCCGAGTAGTTCTTGTGGGAGAACAACTCCATTTGGCTCACTAACTTCACACACCATCAGGCTTCCAAGCAGCTCTCAAGGAAACTCAGTTTTCACACTCTATGCTTAGTGCTCTTTGAGTGCCTAGGACGGAAATGAAGCTGGTAGAGCATCCCACATAAACGAATGCTCCAAATGGAGGTTTCACATGCCACCAACTCCACATTCACAGGCAACTTCAGCGCTACAGCCGTTTTCAGATAGCCCTCAATGCAAAGGCTCTAGACGGCAAATATTGGTGTGAGAGCTAATTCAATCAAGGAAACACTGCATGTTGATGAAGGGCATATTGAAGAAGGATCAGCCGAGTGGTTCCTTGTCGGAAAACAACTCCATTTGGCTCACTAAATTCACACACCATCAGGCTTCCAAGCAGCTCTCAAGGAAACTCAGTTTTCACACTCTATGCTTAGTGCCCTTTGAGTGCATTATCTAGGAATGAACATGGTAGAGCATCCCACACGTACAAATGCTCCACTTGCGGGTTTCACATGCCACCAACTCCACATTCACAGGCAACTTCAGCGCCACAGCCGTTTTCAGATAGCCCTCAATGCAAAGGCTCTAGACGCAAATATTGTGTGAGAGCTAATTCAATCAAGGAAACACTGCATGTTGGTGAAGGGCATATTGAAGAAGAATCAGCCGAGTGTTTCTTGTGGGAGAACAGCTCCATTTGGCTCACTAACTTCACACACCATCAGGCTTCCAAGCAGCTCTCAAGGAAACTCAGTTTTCACACTCTATGCTTAGTGCCCTTTGAGTGCATTATCTAGGAATGAACATGGTAGAGCATCCCACACAAACGAATGCTCCACATGCGGGTTTCACATGCCACCAACTCCACATTCACAGGCAACTTCAGCGCCACAGCCGTTTTCAGATAGCCCTCAATGCAAAGGCTCTAGACGCAAATATTGGTGTGAGAGCTAATTCAATCAAGGAAACACAGCATGTTGGTGAAGGGCATATTGAAGAAGGATCAGCCGAGTAGTTCTTGTGGGAGAACAACTCCATTTGGCTCCCTAACGTCACACACCATCAGGCTTCCAAGCAGCTCTCAAGGAAACTCAGTTTTCACACTCTATGCTTAGTGTTCTTTGAGTGCCTAGGACTGAAATGAAGCTTGGAGAGCATCCCACTTAAACGAATGCTCCAAATGCAGGTTTCACATGCCACCAACTCCACATTCACAGGCAACTTCACCGCTACAGCAGTTTTCAGATAGCCCTCAATGCAAAGGCTCTAGACGCAAATATTGGTGTGAGAGCTAATTCAATCAAGGAAACACTGCATGTTGGTGAAGGGCATATTGAAGAAGGATCAGCCGAGTGGTTCCTGTGGGAGAACAACTCCATTTGGCTCACTAACTTCACACACCATCAGGCTTCCAAGCAGCTCTCAAGGAAACTCAGTTTTCACACTCTATGCTTAGTGCTTTTTGTGTGCCTAGGACTGAAATGAAGCTGGTAGAGCATCCCACACAAACGAATGCTCCACATGCTGGTTTCACATGCCACCAACTCCACATTCACAGGCAACTTCAGCGCCACAGCCGTTTTCAGATAGCCCTCAATGCAAAGGCTCTAGATGCAAATATTGGAGTGAGAGCTAATTCAATCAAGGAAACACTGCATGTTGGTGAAGGGCATATTGAAGAAGGATCAGCCGAGTGGTTCTTGTGGGAGAACAACTCCGTTTGGCTCACTAACTTCACACACCATCAGGCTTCCAAGCAGCTGTCAAGGAAACTCAGTTTTCACACTCTATGCTTAGTGCCCTTTGAGTGCATTATCTAGGAATGAACCTGGTAGAGCATCCCACACAAACGAATGCTCCACATGCGGGTTTCACATGCCACCAACTCCACATTCACAGGCAACTTCAGCGCCACAGCCGTTTTCAGATAGCCCTCAAAGCAAAGGCTCTAGACGCAAATATTGGTGTGAGAGCTAATTCAATCAAGGAAACACTGCATGTTGGTGAAGGGCATATTGAAGAAGAATCAGCCGAGTGGTTCTTGTGGGAAAACAACTCCATTTGGCTCACTAACTTCACACACCATCAGGCTTCCAAGCAGCTCTCAAGGAAACTCAGTTTTCACACTCTATGCTTAGTGCCCTTTGAGTGCCTAGGACTGAAATGAAGCTTGGTCAGCATCCCACACAAACGAATGCTCCACATGCGGGTTTCACATGCCACCAACTCCACATTCACAGGCAACGTCAGCGCCACAGCCGTTTTCAGATAGCCCTCAATGCAAAGGCTCTAGACGCAAATATTGTGTGAGAGCTAATTCAATCAAGGAAACACTGCATGTTGGTGAAGCGCATATTGAAGAAGGATCAGCCGAGTGGTTCTTGTGGGAGAACAACTCCATTTGGCTCACTAACTTCACACACCATCAGGCTTCCAAGCAGCTCTCAAGGAAACTCAGTTTTCACACTCTATGCTTAGTGCCCTTTGAGTGCATTATCTAGGAATGAACCTGGTAGAGCATCCCACACAAACGAATGCTCCACATGCGGGTTTCACATGCCACCAACTCCACATTCACAGGCAACTTCAGCGCCACAGCCGTTTTCAGATAGCCCTCAATGCAAAGGCTCTAGATGCAATTATTGGTGTGAGAGCTAATTCAATCAAGGAAACACTGCATGTTGGTGAAGGGCATATTGAAGAAGAATCAGCCGAGTGGTTCTTGTGGGAGAACAACTCCATTTGGCTCACTAACTTCACACACCATCAGGCTTCCAAGCAGCTCTCAAGGAAATTCAGTTTTCACACTCTATGCTTAGTGCCCTTTGAGTGCATTATCTAGGAATGAACATGGTAGAGCATCCCACACAAACGAATGCTCCACATGCAGGTTTCACATGCCACCAACTCCACATTCACAGGCAACTTCAGCGCCACAGCCGTTTTCAGATAGCCCTCAATGCAAAGGCTCTAGACGCAAATATTGGTGTGAGAGCTAATTCAATCAAGGAAACACTGCATGTTGGTGAAGGGCATATTGAAGAAGGATCAGCCGAGTGGTTCTTGTGGGAGAACAACTCCATTTGGCTCACTAACTTCACACACCATCAGGCTTCCAAGCAGCTCTCAAGGAAACTCAGTTTTCACACTCTATGCTTAGTGCCCTTTGAGTGCATTATCTAGGAATGAACCTGGTAGAGCATCCCACACAAACGAATGCTCCACATGCGGGTTTCACATGCCACCAACTCCACATTCACAGGCAACTTCAGCGCCACAGCCGTTTTCAGATAGCCCTCAATGCAAAGGCTCTAGACGCAAATATTGGTGTGAGAGCTAATTCAATCAAGGAAACACTGCATGTTGGTGAAGGGCATATTGAAGAAGGATCAGCCGAGTGGTTCTTGTGGGAGAACAACTCCATTTGGCTCACTAACTTCACACACCATCAGGCTTCCAAGCAGCTCTCAAGGAAACTCAGTTTTCACACTCTATGCTTAGTGCTTTTTGTGTGCCTAGGACTGAAATGAAGCTGGTAGAGCATCCCACACAAACGAATGCTCCACATGCTGGTTTCACATGCCACCAACTCCACATTCACAGGCAACTTCAGCGCCACAGCCGTTTTCAGATAGCCCTCAATGCAAAGGCTCTAGACGCAAATATTGGTGTGAGAGCTAATTCAATCAAGGAAACACTGCATGTTGGTGAAGGGCATATTGAAGAAGGATCAGCCGAGTGGTTCTTGTGGGAGAACAACTCCGTTTGGCTCACTAACTTCACACACCATCAGGCTTCCAAGCAGCTGTCAAGGAAACTCAGTTTTCACACTCTATGCTTATTGCCCTTTGAGTGCATTATCTAGGAATGAAGCTGGTAGAGCATCCCACACAAACGAATGCTCCACATGCGGGTTTCACATGCCACCAACTCCACATTCACAGGCAACTTCAGCGCCACAGCCGTTTTCAGATAGCCCTCAAAGCAAAGGCTCTAGACGCAAATATTGGTGTGAGAGCTAATTCAATCAAGGAAACACTGCATGTTGGTGAAGGGCATATTGAAGAAGAATCAGCCGAGTGGTTCTTGTGGGAGAACAACTCCATTTGGCTCACTAACTTCACACACCATCAGGCTTCCAAGCAGCTCTCAAGGAAACTCAGTTTTCACACTCTATGCTTAGTGCCCTTTGAGTGCCTAGGACTGAAATGAACCTTGGTCAGCATCCCACACAAACGAATGCTCCACATGCGGGTTTCACATGCCACCAACTCCACATTCACAGGCAACGTCAGCGCCACAGCCGTTTTCAGATAGCCCTCAATGCAAAGGCTCTAGACGCAAATATTGTGTGAGAGCTAATTCATTCAAGGAAACACTGCATGTTGGTGAAGCGCATATTGAAGAAGGATCAGCCGAGTGGTTCTTGTGGGAGAACAACTCCATTTGGCTCACTAACTTCACACACCATCAGGCTTCCAAGCAGCTCTCAAGGAAACTCAGTTTTCACACTCTATGCTTAGTGCCCTTTGAGTGCATTATCTAGGAATGAACCTGGTAGAGCATCCCACACAAACGAATGCTCCACATGCGGGTTTCACATGCCACCAACTCCACATTCACAGGCAACTTCAGCGCCACAGCCGTTTTCAGATAGCCCTCAATGCAAAGGCTCTAGATGCAAATATTGGTGTGAGAGCTAATTCAATCAAGGAAACACTGCATGTTGGTGAAGGGCATATTGAAGAAGAATCAGCCGAGTGGTTCTTGTGGGAGAACAACTCCATTTGGCTCACTAACTTCACACACCATCAGGCTTCCAAGCAGCTCTCAAGGAAATTCAGTTTTCACACTCTATGCTTAGTGCCCTTTGAGTGCATTATCTAGGAATGAACATGGTAGAGCATCCCACACAAACGAATGCTCCACATGCAGGTTTCACATGCCACCAACTCCACATTCACAGGCAACTTCAGCGCCACAGCCGTTTTCAGATAGCCCTCAATGCAAAGGCTCTAGACGCAAATATTGGTGTGAGAGCTAATTCAATCAAGGAAACACTGCATGTTGGTGAAGGGCATATTGAAGAAGGATCAGCCGAGTGGTTCTTGTGGGAGAACAACTCCATTTGGCTCACTAACTTCACACACCATCAGGCTTCCAAGCAGCTCTCAAGGAAACTCAGTTTTCACACTCTATGCTTAGTGCCCTTGAGTGCATTATCTAGGAATGAACCTGGTAGAGCATCCCACACAAACGAATGCTCCACATGCGGGTTTCACATGCCACCAACTCCACATTCACAGGCAACTTCAGCGCCACAGCCGTTTTCAGATAGCCCTCAATGCAAAGGCTCTAGACGCAAATATTGGTGTGAGAGCTAATTCAATCAAGGAAACACTGCATGTTGGTGAAGGGCATATTGAAGAAGAATCAGCCGAGTGGTTCTTGTGGGAGAACAACTCCATTTGGCTCACTAACTTCACACACCATCAGGCTTCCAAGCAGCTCTCAAGGAAACTCAGTTTTCACACTCTATGCTTAGTGCCCTTTGAGTGCATTATCTAGGAATGAACCTGGTAGAGCATCCCACACAAACGAATGCTCCACATGCGGGTTTCACATGCCACCAACTCCACATTCACAGGCAACTTCAGCGCCACAGCCGTTTTCAGATAGCCCTCAATGCAAAGGCTCTAGACGCAAATATTGGTGTGAGAGCTAATTCAATCAAGGAAACACTGCATGTTGGTGAAGGGCATATTGAAGAAGGATCAGCCGAGTGGTTCTTGTGGGAGAACAACTCCATTTGGCTCACTAAATTCACACACCATCAGGCTTCCAAGCAGCTCTCAAGGAAACTCAGTTTTCACACTCTATGCTTAGTGCCCTTTGAGTGCATTATCTAGGAATGAACATGGTAGAGCATCCCTCACGTACGAATGCTCCACTTGCGGGTTTCACATGCCACCAACTCCACATTCACAGGCAACTTCAGCGCCACAGCCATTTTCAGATAGCCCTCAATGCAAAGGCTCTAGATGCAAATATTGGTGTGAGAGCTAATTCAATCAAGGAAACACTGCATGTTGGTGAAGGGCATATTGAAGAAGGATCAGCCGAGTGGTTCTTGTGGGAGAACAACTCCATTTGGCTCACTAACTTCACACACCATCAGGCTTCCAAGCAGCTCTCAAGGAAACTCAGTTTTCACACTCTATGCTTAGTGCCCTTTGTATGGCTAGGACTGAAATGAACCTAGTAGAGCATCCCACACAAACGAATGCTCCACATGCTGGTTTCACATGCCACCAACTCCACATTCACAGGCAACTTCAGCGCCACAGCCGTTTTCAGATAGCCCTCAATGCAAAGGCTCTAGACGCAAATATTGGTGTGAGAGCTAATTCAATCAAGGAAACACTGCATGTTGGTGAAGGGCATATTGAAGAAGGATCAGCCGAGTGGTTCTTGTGGGAGAACAACTCCATTTGGCTCACTAACTTCACACACCATCAGGCTTCCAAGCAGCTCTCAAGGAAACTCAGTTTTCACACTCTATGCTTAGTGCTTTTTGTGTGCCTAGGACTGAAATGAAGCTGGTAGAGCATCCCACACAAACGAATGCTCCACATGCTGGTTTCACATGCCACCAACTCCACATTCACAGGCAACTTCAGCGCCACAGCCGTTTTCAGATAGCCCTCAATGCAAAGGCTCTAGATGCAAATATTGGAGTGAGAGCTAATTCAATCAAGGAAACACTGCATGTTGGTGAAGGGCATATTGAAGAAGGATCAGCCGAGTGGTTCTTGTGGGAGAACAACTCCGTTTGGCTCACTAACTTCACACACCATCAGGCTTCCAAGCAGCTGTCAAGGAAACTCAGTTTTCACACTCTATGCTTAGTGCCCTTTGAGTGCATTATCTAGGAATGAACCTGGTAGAGCATCCCACACAAACGAATGCTCCACATGCGGGTTTCACATGCCACCAACTCCACATTCACAGGCAACTTCAGCGCCACAGCCGTTTTCAGATAGCCCTCAAAGCAAAGGCTCTAGACGCAAATATTGGTGTGAGAGCTAATTCAATCAAGGAAACACTGCATGTTGGTGAAGGGCATATTGAAGAAGAATCAGCCGAGTGGTTCTTGTGGGAAAACAACTCCATTTGGCTCACTAACTTCACACACCATCAGGCTTCCAAGCAGCTCTCAAGGAAACTCAGTTTTCACACTCTATGCTTAGTGCCCTTTGAGTGCCTAGGACTGAAATGAAGCTTGGTCAGCATCCCACACAAACGAATGCTCCACATGCGGGTTTCACATGCCACCAACTCCACATTCACAGGCAACGTCAGCGCCACAGCCGTTTTCAGATAGCCCTCAATGCAAAGGCTCTAGACGCAAATATTGTGTGAGAGCTAATTCAATCAAGGAAACACTGCATGTTGGTGAAGCGCATATTGAAGAAGGATCAGCCGAGTGGTTCTTGTGGGAGAACAACTCCATTTGGCTCACTAACTTCACACACCATCAGGCTTCCAAGCAGCTCTCAAGGAAACTCAGTTTTCACACTCTATGCTTAGTGCCCTTTGAGTGCATTATCTAGGAATGAACCTGGTAGAGCATCCCACACAAACGAATGCTCCACATGCGGGTTTCACATGCCACCAACTCCACATTCACAGGCAACTTCAGCGCCACAGCCGTTTTCAGATAGCCCTCAATGCAAAGGCTCTAGATGCAATTATTGGTGTGAGAGCTAATTCAATCAAGGAAACACTGCATGTTGGTGAAGGGCATATTGAAGAAGAATCAGCCGAGTGGTTCTTGTGGGAGAACAACTCCATTTGGCTCACTAACTTCACACACCATCAGGCTTCCAAGCAGCTCTCAAGGAAATTCAGTTTTCACACTCTATGCTTAGTGCCCTTTGAGTGCATTATCTAGGAATGAACATGGTAGAGCATCCCACACAAACGAATGCTCCACATGCAGGTTTCACATGCCACCAACTCCACATTCACAGGCAACTTCAGCGCCACAGCCGTTTTCAGATAGCCCTCAATGCAAAGGCTCTAGACGCAAATATTGGTGTGAGAGCTAATTCAATCAAGGAAACACTGCATGTTGGTGAAGGGCATATTGAAGAAGGATCAGCCGAGTGGTTCTTGTGGGAGAACAACTCCATTTGGCTCACTAACTTCACACACCATCAGGCTTCCAAGCAGCTCTCAAGGAAACTCAGTTTTCACACTCTATGCTTAGTGCCCTTTGAGTGCATTATCTAGGAATGAACCTGGTAGAGCATCCCACACAAACGAATGCTCCACATGCGGGTTTCACATGCCACCAACTCCACATTCACAGGCAACTTCAGCGCCACAGCCGTTTTCAGATAGCCCTCAATGCAAAGGCTCTAGACGCAAATATTGGTGTGAGAGCTAATTCAATCAAGGAAACACTGCATGTTGGTGAAGGGCATATTGAAGAAGGATCAGCCGAGTGGTTCTTGTGGGAGAACAACTCCATTTGGCTCACTAACTTCACACACCATCAGGCTTCCAAGCAGCTCTCAAGGAAACTCAGTTTTCACACTCTATGCTTAGTGCTTTTTGTGTGCCTAGGACTGAAATGAAGCTGGTAGAGCATCCCACACAAACGAATGCTCCACATGCTGGTTTCACATGCCACCAACTCCACATTCACAGGCAACTTCAGCGCCACAGCCGTTTTCAGATAGCCCTCAATGCAAAGGCTCTAGACGCAAATATTGGTGTGAGAGCTAATTCAATCAAGGAAACACTGCATGTTGGTGAAGGGCATATTGAAGAAGGATCAGCCGAGTGGTTCTTGTGGGAGAACAACTCCGTTTGGCTCACTAACTTCACACACCATCAGGCTTCCAAGCAGCTGTCAAGGAAACTCAGTTTTCACACTCTATGCTTATTGCCCTTTGAGTGCATTATCTAGGAATGAAGCTGGTAGAGCATCCCACACAAACGAATGCTCCACATGCGGGTTTCACATGCCACCAACTCCACATTCACAGGCAACTTCAGCGCCACAGCCGTTTTCAGATAGCCCTCAAAGCAAAGGCTCTAGACGCAAATATTGGTGTGAGAGCTAATTCAATCAAGGAAACACTGCATGTTGGTGAAGGGCATATTGAAGAAGAATCAGCCGAGTGGTTCTTGTGGGAGAACAACTCCATTTGGCTCACTAACTTCACACACCATCAGGCTTCCAAGCAGCTCTCAAGGAAACTCAGTTTTCACACTCTATGCTTAGTGCCCTTTGAGTGCCTAGGACTGAAATGAACCTTGGTCAGCATCCCACACAAACGAATGCTCCACATGCGGGTTTCACATGCCACCAACTCCACATTCACAGGCAACGTCAGCGCCACAGCCGTTTTCAGATAGCCCTCAATGCAAAGGCTCTAGACGCAAATATTGTGTGAGAGCTAATTCATTCAAGGAAACACTGCATGTTGGTGAAGCGCATATTGAAGAAGGATCAGCCGAGTGGTTCTTGTGGGAGAACAACTCCATTTGGCTCACTAACTTCACACACCATCAGGCTTCCAAGCAGCTCTCAAGGAAACTCAGTTTTCACACTCTATGCTTAGTGCCCTTTGAGTGCATTATCTAGGAATGAACCTGGTAGAGCATCCCACACAAACGAATGCTCCACATGCGGGTTTCACATGCCACCAACTCCACATTCACAGGCAACTTCAGCGCCACAGCCGTTTTCAGATAGCCCTCAATGCAAAGGCTCTAGATGCAAATATTGGTGTGAGAGCTAATTCAATCAAGGAAACACTGCATGTTGGTGAAGGGCATATTGAAGAAGAATCAGCCGAGTGGTTCTTGTGGGAGAACAACTCCATTTGGCTCACTAACTTCACACACCATCAGGCTTCCAAGCAGCTCTCAAGGAAATTCAGTTTTCACACTCTATGCTTAGTGCCCTTTGAGTGCATTATCTAGGAATGAACCTGGTAGAGCATCCCACACAAACGAATGCTCCACATGCAGGTTTCACATGCCACCAACTCCACATTCACAGGCAACTTCAGCGCCACAGCCGTTTTCAGATAGCCCTCAATGCAAAGGCTCTAGACGCAAATATTGGTGTGAGAGCTAATTCAATCAAGGAAACACTGCATGTTGGTGAAGGGCATATTGAAGAAGGATCAGCCGAGTGGTTCTTGTGGTCTTGTGGGAGAACAACTCCATTTGGCTCACTAACTTCACACACCATCAGGCTTCCAAGCAGCTCTCAAGGAAACTCAGTTTTCACACTCTATGCTTAGTGCCCTTGAGTGCATTATCTAGGAATGAACCTGGTAGAGCATCCCACACAAACGAATGCTCCACATGCGGGTTTCACATGCCACCAACTCCACATTCACAGGCAACTTCAGCGCCACAGCCGTTTTCAGATAGCCCTCAATGCAAAGGCTCTAGACGCAAATATTGGTGTGAGAGCTAATTCAATCAAGGAAACACTGCATGTTGGTGAAGGGCATATTGAAGAAGAATCAGCCGAGTGGTTCTTGTGGGAGAACAACTCCATTTGGCTCACTAACTTCACACACCATCAGGCTTCCAAGCAGCTCTCAAGGAAACTCAGTTTCACACTCTATGCTTAGTGCCCTTTGAGTGCATTATCTAGGAATGAACCTGGTAGAGCATCCCACACAAACGAATGCTCCACATGCGGGTTTCACATGCCACCAACTCCACATTCACAGGCAACTTCAGCGCCACAGCCGTTTTCAGATAGCCCTCAATGCAAAGGCTCTAGACGCAAATATTGGTGTGAGAGCTAATTCAATCAAGGAAACACTGCATGTTGGTGAAGGGCATATTGAAGAAGGATCAGCCGAGTGGTTCTTGTGGGAGAACTACTCCATTTGGCTCACTAACTTCACACACCATCAGGCTTCAAGCAGCTCTCAAGGAAACTCAGTTTCACACTCTATGCTTAGTGCTTTTTGTGTGCCTAGGACTGAAATGAAGCTGGTAGAGCATCCCACACAAACGAATGCTCCACATGCGGGTTTCACATGCCACCAACTCCACATTCACAGGCAACTTCAGCGCACAGCCGTTTTCAGATAGCCCTCAATGCAAAGGCTCTAGACGCAAATATTGGTGTGAGAGCTAATTCAATCAAGAAACACTGCATGTTGGTGAAGGGGCATATTGAAGAAGAATCAGCAGAGTGGTTCTTGTGGTGAGAACAACTCCGTTTGGCTCACTAACTTCACACACCATCAGGCTTCCAAGCAGCTGTCAAGGAAACTCAGTTTTCACACTCTATGCTTATTGCCCTTTGAGTGCATTATCTAGGAATGAAGCTGGTAGAGCATCCCACACAAACGAATGCTCCACATGCGGGTTTCACATGCCACCAACTCCACATTCACAGGCAACTTCAGCGCCACAGCCGTTTTCAGATAGCCCTCAAAGCAAAGGCTCTAGATGCAAATATTGGTGTGAGAGCTAATTCAATCAAGGAAACACTGCATGTTGGTGAAGGGCATATTGAAGAAGAATCAGCCGAGTGGTTCTTGTGGGAGAACAACTCCATTTGGCTCACTAACTTCACACACCATCAGGCTTCCAAGCAGCTCTCAAGGAAATTCAGTTTTCACACTCTATGCTTAGTGCCCTTTGAGTGCATTATCTAGGAATGAACATGGTAGAGCATCCCACACAAACGAATGCTCCACATGCAGGTTTCACATGCCACCAACTCCACATTCACAGGCAACTTCAGCGCCACAGCCGTTTTCAGATAGCCCTCAATGCAAAGGCTCTAGACGCAAATATTGGTGTGAGAGCTAATTCAATCAAGGAAACACTGCATGTTGGTGAAGGGCATATTGAAGAAGGATCAGCCGAGTGGTTCTTGTGGGAGAACAACTCCATTTGGCTCACTAACTTCACACACCATCAGGCTTCCAAGCAGCTCTCAAGGAAACTCAGTTTTCACACTCTATGCTTAGTGCCCTTTGAGTGCATTATCTAGGAATGAACCTGGTAGAGCATCCCACACAAACGAATGCTCACATGCGGGTTTCACATGCCACCAACTCCACATTCACAGGCAACTTCAGCGCCACAGCCGTTTTCAGATAGCCCTCAATGCAAAGGCTCTAGACGCAAATATTGGTGTGAGAGCTAATTCAATCAAGGAAACACTGCATGTTGGTGAAGGGCATATTGAAGAAGAATCAGCCGAGTGGTTCTTGTGGGAGAACAACTCCATTTGGCTCACTAACTCACACACCATCAGGCTTCCAAGCAGCTCTCAAGGAAACTCAGTTTTTCACACTCTATGCTTATTGCCCTTTGAGTGCATTATCTAGGAATGAAACCTGGTAGAGCATCCCACACAAACGAATGCTCCACATGCGGGTTTCACATGCCACCAACTCCACATTCACAGGCAACTTCAGCGCCACAGCCGTTTTCAGATAGCCCTCAATGCAAAGGGCTCTAGACGCAAATATTGGTGTGAGAGCTATTCAATCAAGGAAACACTGCATGTTGGTGAAGGGCATATTGAAGAAGGATCAGCCGAGTGGTTCTTGTGGGAGAACACTCCGTTTGGCTCACTAACTTCACACACCATCAGGCTTCCAAGCAGCTGTCAAGGAAACTCAGTTTTCACACTCTATGCTTATTGCCCTTTGAGTGCATTATCTAGGGAATGAACCTGGTAGAGCATCCCACACAAACGAATGCTCACATGCGGGTTTCACATGCCACCAACTCCACATTCACAGGCAACTTCAGCGCCACAGCCGTTTTCAGATAGCCCTCAAAGCAAAGGCTCTAGACGCAAATATTGGTGTGAGAGCTAATTCAATCAAGGAAACACTGCATGTTGGTGAAGGGCATATTGAAGAAGAATCAGCCGAGTGGTTCTTGTGGAGAACAACTCCATTTGGCTCACTAACTTCACACACCATCAGGCTTCCAAGCAGCTCTCAAGAAACTCAGTTTTCACACTCTATGCTTAGTGCCCTTTGAGTGCATTATCTAGGAATGAACCTGGTAGAGCATCCCACACAAACGAATGCTCCACATGCGGGTTTCACATGCCCACCAACTCCACATTCACAGGCAACTTCAGCGCCACAGCCGTTTTCAGATAGCCCTCAAAGCAAAGGCTCTTGACGCAAATATTGTGTGAGAGCTAATTCAATCAAGGAAACACTGCATGTTGGTGAAGCGCATATTGAAGAAGGATCAGCCGAGTGGTTCTTGTGGGAGAACAACTCCATTTGGCTCACTAACTTCACACACCTCAGGCTTCCAAGCAGCTCTCAAGGAAACTCAGTTTTCACACTCTATGCTTAGTGCCCTTTGAGTGCATTATCTAGGAATGAACCTGGTAGAGCATCCCACACAAACGAATGCTCCACATGCGGGTTTCACATGCCACCAACTCCACATTCACAGGCAACTTCAGCGCCACAGCCGTTTTCAGATAGCCCTCAATGCAAAGGCTCTAGATGCAAATATTGGTGTGAGAGCTAATTCAATCAAGGAAACACTGCATGTTGGTGAAGGGCATATTGAAGAAGAATCAGCCGAGTGGTTCTTGTGGGAGAACAACTCCATTTGGCTCACTAACTTCACACACCATCAGGCTTCAAGCAGCTCTCAAGGAAATTCAGTTTTCACACTCTATGCTTAGTGCCCTTTGAGTGCATTATCTAGGAATGAACTGGTAGAGCATCCCACACAAACGAATGCTCCACATGCAGGTTTCACATGCCACCAACTCCACATTCACAGGCAACTTCAGCGCCACAGCCGTTTTCAGATAGCCCTCAATGCAAAGGCTCTAGACGCAAATATTGGTGTGAGAGCTAATTCAATCAAGGAAACACTGCATGTTGGTGAGCGCATATTGAAGAAGGATCAGCCGAGTGGTTCTTGTGGGAGAACAACTCCATTTGGCTCACTAACTTCACACACCATCAGGCTTCCAAGCAGCTCTCAAGGAAACTCAGTTTTCACACTCTATGCTTAGTGCCCTTTGAGTGCATTATCTAGGAATGAACATGGTAGAGCATCCCACACAAACGAATGCTCTCACATGCAGGTTTCACATGCCACCAACTCCACATTCACAGGCAACTTCAGCGCCACAGCCGTTTTCAGATAGCCCTCAATGCAAAGGCTCTAGACGCAAATATTGGTGTGAGAGCTAATTCAATCAAGGAACACTGCAATGTTGGTGAAGGGCATATTGAAGAAGGATCAGCCGAGTGGGTTCTTGTGGGAGAACAACTCCATTTGGCTCACTAACTTCACACACCATCAGGCTTCCAAGCAGCTCTCAAGGAAACTCAGTTTTCACACTCTATGCTTAGTGCCCTTTGAGTGCATTATCTAGGAATGAACCTGGTAGAGCATCCCACACAAACGAATGCTCCACATGCGGGTTTCACATGCCACCAACTCCACATTCACAGGCAACTTCAGCGCCACAGCCGTTTTCAGATAGCCCTCAATGCAAAGGCTCTGACGCAAATATTGGTGTGAGAGCTAATTCAATCAAGGAAACACTGCATGTTGGTGAAGGGCATATTGAAGAAGATCAGCCGAGTGGTTCTTGTGGGAGAACAACTCCATTTGGCTCACTAACTTCACACACCATCAGGCTTCCAAGCAGCTCTCAAGGAAACTCAGTTTTCACACTCTATGCTTATTGCCCTTTGAGTGCATTATCTAGGAATGAACTGGTAGAGCATCCCACACAAACGAATGCTCCACATGCGGGTTTCACATGCCACAACTCCACATTCACAGGCAACTTCAGCGCCACAGCCGTTTTCAGATAGCCCTCAATGCAAAGGCTCTAGACGCAATATTGGTGTGAGAGCTAATTCAATCAAGGAAACACTGCATGTTGGTGAAGGGCATATTGAAGAAGGATCAGCCGAGTGGTTCTTGTGGGAGAACAACTCCATTTGGCTCACTAACTTCACACACCATCAGGCTTCAAGCAGCTCTCAAGGAAACTCAGTTTTCACACTCTATGCTTAGTGCCTTTTGAGTGCCTAGGACTAGAAATGAAGCTGGTAGAGCATCCCACACAAACGAATGCTCCACATGCGGGTTTCACATGCCACCAACTCCACATTCACAGGCAACTTCAGCGCCACAGCCGTTTTCAGATAGCCCTCAATGCAAAGGCTCTAGACGCAAATATTGGTGTGAGAGCTAATTCAATCAAAGGAAACACTGCATGTTGGTGAAGGGCATATTGAAGAAGGATCAGCCGAGTGGTTCTTGTGGGAGAACAACTCCGTTTGGCTCACTAACTTCACACACCATCAGGCTTCAAGCAGCTGTCAAGGAAACTCAGTTTTCACACTCTATGCTTAGTTGCCCTTTGAGTGCATTATCTAGGAATGAACCTGGTAGAGCATCCCACACAAACGAATGCTCCACATGCGGGGTTTCACATGCCACCAACTCCACATTCACAGGCAACTTCAGCGCCACAGCCGTTTTCAGATAGCCCTCAAAGCAAAGGCTCTAGACGCAAATATTGGTGTGAGAGCTAATTCAATCAAGGAAACACTGCATGTTGGTGAAGGGCATATTGAAGAAGAATCAGCCGAGTGGTTCTTGTGGGAGAACAACTCCATTTGGCTCACTAACTTCACACACCATCAGGCTTCCAAGCAGCTCTCAAGGAAACTCAGTTTTCACACTCTATGCTTAGTGCCCTTTGAGTGCATTATCTAGGAATGAACCTGGTAGAGCATCCCACACAAACGAATGCTCCACATGCGGGTTTCACATGCCACCAACTCCACATTCACAGGCAACTTCAGCGCCACAGCCGTTTTCAGATAGCCCTCAAAGCAAAGGCTCTAGACGCAAATATTGTGTGAGAGCTAATTCAATCAAGGAAACACTGCATGTTGGTGAAGCGCATATTGAAGAAGGATCAGCCGAGTGGTTCTTGTGGGAGAACAACTCATTTGGCTCACTAACTTCACACACCATCAGGCTTCCAAGCAGCTCTCAAGGAAACTCAGTTTTCACACTCTATGCTTAGTGCCCTTTGAGTGCATTATCTAGGAATGAACCTGGTAGAGCATCCCACACAAACGAATGCTCCACATGCGGGTTTCACATGCCACCAACTCCACATTCACAGGCAACTCAGCGCCACAGCCGTTTTCAGATAGCCCTCAATGCAAAGGCTCTAGACGCAAATATTGGTGTGAGAGCTAATTCAATCAAGGAAACACTGCATGTTGGTGAAGGGCATATTGAAGAAGGATCAGCCGAGTGGTTCTTGTGGGAGAACAACTCCATTTGGCTCACTAACTTCACACACCATCAGGCTTCCAAGCAGCTCTCAAGGAAACTCAGTTTTCACACTCTATGCTTAGTGCCTTTGAGTGCCTAGGACTAGAATGAAGCATGGTAGAGCATCCACACAAACGAATGCTCCACATGCAGGTTTCACATGCCACCAACTCCACATTCACAGGCAACTTCAGCGCCACAGCCGTTTTCAGATAGCCCTCAATGCAAAGGCTCTAGACGCAAATATTGTGTGAGAGCTAATTCAATCAAGGAAACACTGCATGTTGGTGAAGCGCATATTGATGAAGGATCAGCCGAGTGGTTCTTGTGGGAGAACAACTCCATTTGGCTCACTAACTTCACACACCATCAGGCTTCCAAGCAGCTCTCAAGGAAACTCAGTTTTCACACTCTATGCTTAGTGCCCTTTGAGTGCATTATCTAGGAATGAACCTGGTAGAGCATCCCACACAAACGAATGCTCCACCGATGTGGGTTTCACATGCCACCAACTCACATTCACAGGCAACTTCAGCGCCACAGCCGTTTCAGATAGCCCTCAATGCAAAGGCTCTAGACGCAAATATTGGTGTGAGAGCTAATTCAATCAAGGAAACACTGCTGTTGGTGAAGGGCATATTGAAGAGGATCAGCCGAGTGGTTCTTGTGGGAGAACACTCCATTTGGGCTCACTAAATTCACACACCATCAGGATTCCAAGCGCTCTCAAGGAAACTCAGTTTTCCACACTCTATGCGTAGTGCCCTTTGAGTGCCTAGGACTGAAATGAAGCTTGGTCAGCATCCCACACAAACGAATGCTCAAATGCGGGTTTCTACATCGCACCAACTCCACATTCACAGCAACGTCAGCGCCACAGCCGTTTTCAGATAGCCCTCAAATGCAAAGGCTCTAGACGCAAATATTGTGTGAGAGCTAATTCAATCAAGGGAAACACTGCACTTGTTGGTGAAGCGCATATTGATGAAGGATCAGGCGAGTGGTTCTTGTGGGGAGAACACTCCATTTGCTCACTAATTCACACACCATCAGGCTTCCAAGCAGCTCTCAAAAGAAACTCATTTTTCACACTCTATTCATATTAGCCCTTTTTTGGGGGAGTGCATTATCTAGGAATGAACCTGGTAGAGCATCCCACACAAACGAATGCTA
>NW_026700951.1:0-44676 GCF_030435755.1 Ochotona princeps
TACCTAGGAATCATCCTGGTAGAGCATCCCACACTAATGAATGCTGCACATGCGGGTTTCACATGCCACCAACTCCACATTCACAGGCAACTTCAGCGCCACAGCCGTTTTCAGATAGCCCTCAATGCAAAGGCTCTAGACGCAAATATTGGTGTGAGAGCTAATTCAATCAAGGAAACACTGCATGTTGGTGAAGGGCATATTGAAGAAGGATCAGCCGAGTGGTTCTTGTGGGAGAACAACTCCATTTGGCTCACTAACTTCACACACCATCAGGCTTCCAAGCAGCTCTCAAGGAAACTCAGTTTTCACACTCTATGCTTAGTGACCTTTAAGTGCCTAGGACTGAAATGAAGCTTGGTGAGCATCCCACACAAACGAATGCTCCACATGCGGGTTTCACATGCCACCAACTCCACATTCACAGGCAACTTCAGCGCCACAGCCGTTTTCAGATAGCCCTCAATGCAAAGGCTCTAGATGCAAATATTGGTGTGAGAGCTAATTCAATCAAGGAAACACTGCATGTTGGTGAAGGGCATATTGAAGAAGGATCAGCCGAGTGGTTCTTGTGGGAGAACAACTCCATTTGGCTCACTAACTTCACACACCATCAGGCTTCCAAGCAGCTCTCAAGGAAACTCAGTTTTCACAGTCTGTGCTTAGTGCCCTTTGAGTGACTAGGACTGAAATGAAGCTTGGTGAGCCTCCCACACAAACGAGTGCTCCACATGCGGGGTTCACATGAAACCATCTCCACATTCACAGGCAACTTCAGCGCCACAGCCGTTTTCAGATAGCCCTCAATGCAAAGGCTCTAGATGCAAATATTGGTGTGAGAGCTAATTCAATCAAGGAAACACTGCATGTTGGTGAAGGGCATATTGAAGAAGGATCAGCCGAGTGGTTCTTGTGGGAGAACAACTCCATTTGGCTCACTAACTTCACACACCATCAGGCTTCCAAGCAGCTCTCAAGGAAACTCAGTTTTCACACTCTATGCTTAGTGCCCTTTAAGTGCGTAGGACTGAAATGAAGCTTGGTAGAGCATCCCACACAAACGAATGCTCCACATGCGGGTTTCACATGCCACCAACTCCACATTCACAGGCAACTTCAGCGCCACAGCCGTTTTCAGATAGCCCTCAATGCAAAGGCTCTAGATGCAAATATTGGTGTGAGAGCTAATTCAATCAAGGAAACACTGCATGTTGGTGAAGGGCATATTGAAGAAGGATCAGCCGAGTGGTTCTTGTGGAGAACAACTCCATTTGGCTCACTAACTGCACACACCATCAGGCTTCCAAGCAGCTCTCAAGGAAACTCAGTTTTCACACTCTATGCTTAGTGCCCTTTAAGTGCCTAGGACTGAAATGAAGCTTGGTAGAGCATCCCACACAAACGAATGCTCCACATGGGGGGTTCACATGCCACCAACTCCACATTCACAGGCAACTTCAGCGCCACAGCCGTTTTCAGATAGCCCTCAATGCAAAGGCTCTAGATGCAAATATTGGTGTGAGAGCTAATTCAATCAAGGAAACACTTCATGTTGGTGAAGGGCATACTGAAGAAGGATCAGCCGAGTGGTTCTTGTGGGAGAACAACTCCATTTGGCTCACTAACTTCACACACCATCAGGCTTCCAAGCAGCTCTCAAGGAAACTCAGTTTTCACACTCTATGCTTAGTGCCCTTTGAGTGCATTACCTAGGAATGAACCTGGTAGAGCATCCCACACAAACGAATGCTCCACATGCGGGGTTCACATGCCACCAACTCCACATTCACAGGCAACTTCAGCGCCACAGCCGTTTTCAGATAGCCCTCAATGCAAAGGCTCTAGACGCAAATATTTGTGTGAGAGCTAATTCAATTAAGGAAACACTGCATGTTGGTGAAGGGCATATTGAAGAAGGATCAGCCGAGTGGTTCTTGTGGGAGAACAACTCCATTTGGCTCACTAACTTCACACACCATCAGGCTTCCAAGCAGCTCTCAAGGAAACTCAGTTTTCACACTCTATGCTTAGTGCCCTTTGAGTGCCTTATCTAGGAATGAACCTGGTAGAGCATCCCACACAAACGAGTGCTGCACATGCGGGTTTCACATGCCACCAACTCCACATTCACAGGCAACTTCAGCGCCACAGCCGTTTTCAGATAGCCCTCAATGCAAAGGCTCTAGATGCAAATATTGGTGTGAGAGCTAATTCAATCAAGGAAACACTGCATGTTGGTGAAGGGCATACTGAAGAAGGATCAGCCGAGTGGTTCTTGTGAGAGAACAACTCCATTTGGCTCACTAACTTCACACACCATCAGGCTTCCAAGCAGCTCTCAAGGAAACTCAGTTTTCACACTCTATGCTTAGTGCCCTTTGAGTGCCTTGGACTGAAATGAAGCTTGGAGAGCATCCCACACAAACGAATGCTCCACATGCCGGTTTCACATGCCACCAACTCCACATTCACAGGCAACTTCAGCGCCACAGCCGTTTTCAGATAGCCCTCAATGCAAAGGCTCTAGATGCAAATATTGGTGTGAGAGCTAATTCAATCAAGGAAACACTGCATGTTGGTGAAGGGCATATTGAAGAAGGATCAGCCGAGTGGTTCTTGTGGGAGAACAACTCCATTTGGCTCACTAACTTCACACACCATCAGGCTTCCAAGCAGCTCTCAAGGAAACTCAGTTTTCACACTCTATGCTTAGTGCCCTTTGAGTGCATTACCTAGGAATGAACCTGGTAGAGCATCCCACACAAACGAATGCTCCACATGCGGTGTTTACATGCCACCAACTCCACATTCACAGGCAACTTCAGCGCCACAGCCGTTTTCAGATAGCCCTCAATGCCAAGGCTCTAGACGCAAATATTGGTGTGAGAGCTAATTCAATCAAGGAAACACTGCATGTTGGTGAAGGGCACACTGAAGAAGGATCAGCCGAGTGGTTCTTGTGGGAGAACAACTCCATTTGGCTCACTAACTTCACACACCATCAGGCTTCCAAGCAGCTCTCAAGGAAACTCAGTTTTCACACTCTATGCTTAGTGCCCTTTGAGTGCCTAGGACTGAAATGAAGCTTGGAGAGCATCCCACACAAACGAATGCGCCACATGCGGGTTTCACATGACACCAACTCCACATTCACAGGCAACTTCAGCGCCACAGCCGTTTTCAGATAGCCCTCAATGCAAAGGCTCTAGATGCAAATATTGGTGTGAGAGCTAATTCAATCAAGGAAACACTGCATGTTGGTGAAGGGCATATTGAAGAAGGATCAGCCGAGTGGTTCTTGTGGGAGAACAACTCCATTTGGCTCACTAACTTCACACACCATCAGGCTTCCAAGCAGCTCTCAAGGAAACTCAGTTTTCACACTCTATGCTTAGTGCCCTTTGAGTGCCTTATCTAGGAATGAACCTGGTAGAGCATCCCACACAAACGAATGCTCCACATGCGGGTTTCACATGCCACCAACTCCACATTCACAGGCAACTTCAGCGCCACAGCCGTTTTCAGATAGCCCTCAATGCAAAGGCTCTAGATGCAAATATTGGTGTGAGAGCTAATTCAATCAAGGAAACACTGCATGTTGGTGAAGGGCATACTGAAGAAGGATCAGCCGAGTGGTTCTTGTGAGAGAACAACTCCATTTGGCTCACTAACTTCACACACCATCAGGCTTCCAAGCAGCTCTCAAGGAAACTCAGTTTTCACACTCTATGCTTAGTGCCCTTTGAGTGCCTAGGACTGAAATGAAGCTTGGACAGCATCCCACACAAACGAATGCTCCACATGCCGGTTTCACATGCCACCAACTCCACATTCACAGGCAACTTCAGCGCCACAGCCGTTTTCAGATAGCCCTCAATGCAAAGGCTCTAGATGCAAATATTGGTGTGAGAGCTAATTCAATCAAGGAAACACTGCATGTTGGTGAAGGGCATATTGAAGAAGGATCAGCCGAGTGGTTCTTGTGGGAGAACAACTCCATTTGGCTCACTAACTTCACACACCATCAGGCTTCCAAGCAGCTCTCAAGGAAACTCAGTTTTCACACTCTATGCTTAGTGCCCTTTGAGTGCATTACCTAGGAATGAACCTGGTAGAGCATCCCACACAAACGAATGCTCCACATGCGGTGTTCACATGCCACCAACTCCACATTCACAGGCAACTTCAGCGCCACAGCCGTTTTCAGATAGCCCTCAATGCCAAGGCTCTAGACGCAAATATTGGTGTGAGAGCTAATTCAATCAAGGAAACACTGCATGTTGGTGAAGGGCACACTGAAGAAGGATCAGCCGAGTGGTTCTTGTGGGAGAACAACTCCATTTGGCTCACTAACTTCACACCATCAGGCTTCCAAGCAGCTCTCAAGGAAACTCAGTTTTCACACTCTATGCTTAGTGCCCTTTGAGTGCCTAGGACTGAAATGAAGCTTGGAGAGCATCCCACACAAACGAATGCGCCACATGCGGGTTTCACATGCCACCAACTCCACATTCACAGGCAACTTCAGCGCCACAGCCGTTTTCAGATAGCCCTCAATGCAAAGGCTCTAGATGCAAATATTGGTGTGAGAGCTAATTCAATCAAGGAAACACTGCATGTTGGTGAAGGGCATATTGAAGAAGGATCAGCCGAGTGGTTCTTGTGGGAGAACAACTCCATTTGGCTCACTAACTTCACACACCATCAGGCTTCCAAGCAGCTCTCAAGGAACTCAGTTTTCACACTCTATGCTTAGTGCCCTTTGAGTGCATTATCTAGGAATGAACCTGGTAGAGCATCCCACACAAACGAATGCTCCACATGCGGGTTTCACATGCCACCAACTCCACATTCACAGGCAACTTCAGCGCCACAGCCGTTTTCAGATAGCCCTCAATGCAAAGGCTCTAGACGCAAATATTGGCGTGAGAGCTGATTCAATCAAGGAAACACTGCATGTTGGTGAAGGGCATATTGAAGAAGGATCAGCCGAGTGGTTCTTGTGGGAGAACAACTCCATTTGGCTCACTAACTTCACACACCATCAGGCTTCCAAGCAGCTCTCAAGGAAACTCAGTTTTCACACTCTATGCTTAGTGCCTTTGAGTGCCTAGGTCTGAAATGAAGCTTGGAGAGCATCCCACACAAACGAATGCGCCACATGCGGGTTTCACATGCCACCAACTCCACATTCACAGGCAACTTCAGCGCCACAGCCGTTTTCAGATAGCCCTCAATGCAAAGGCTCTAGACGCAAATATTGGCGTGAGAGCTAATTCAATCAAGGAAACACTGCATGTTGGTGAAGGGCATATTGAAGAAGGATCAGCCGAGTGGTTCTTGTGGGAGAACAACTCCATTTGGCTCACTAACTTCACACACCATCAGGCTTCCAAGCAGCTCTCAAGGAAACTCAGTTTTCACACTCTATGCTTAGTGCCCTTTGAGTGCATTATCTAGGAATGAACCTGGTAGAGCATCCCACACAAACGAATGCTCCACATGCGGGTTTCACATGCCACCAACTCCACATTCACAGGCAACTTCAGCGCCACAGCCATTTTCAGATAGCCCTCAATGCAAAGGCTCTAGACGCAAATATTGGTGTGAGAGCTAATTCAATCAAGGAAACACTGCATGTTGGTGAAGGGCACACTGAAGAAGGATCAGCCGAGTGGTTCTTGTGGGAGAACAACTCCATTTGGCTCACTAACTTCACACACCATCAGGCTTCCAAGCAGCTCTCAAGGAAACTCAGTTTTCACTCACACTCTATGCGTAGTGCCCTTTGAGTGCCTAGGACTGAAATGAAGCTTGGTGAGCATCCCACACAAACGAATGCGCCACATGCGGTGTTCACATGCCACCAACTTTACATTCACAGGCAACTTCAGCGCCACAGCTGTTTTCAGATAGCCCTCAATGCAAAGGCTCTAGACGCAAATATTCGTGTGAGAGCTAATTCAATCAAGGAAACACTGCATGTTGGTGAAGGGCATATTGAAGAAGGATCAGCCGAGTGGTTCTTGTGGGAGAACAACTCCATTTGGCTCACTAACTTCACACACCATCAGGCTTCCAAGCAGCTCTCAAGGAAACTCAGTTTTCACACTCTATGCTTAGTGCCCTTTGAGTGCATTATCTAGGAATCATCCTGGTAGAGCATCCCACACAAATGAATGCTGCACATGCGGGTTTCACATGCCACCAACTCCACATTCACAGGCAACTTCAGCGCCACAGCCATTTTCAGATAGCCCTCAATGCAAAGGCTCTAGACGCAAATATTGGTGTGAGAGCTAATTCAATCAAGGAAACACTGCATGTTGGTGAAGGGCATATTGAAGAAGGATCAGCCGAGTGGTTCTTGTGGGAGAACAACTCCATTTGGCTCACTAACTTCACACACCATCAGGCTTCCAAGCAGCTCTCAAGGAAACTCAGTTTTCACACTCTATGCTTAGTGCCCTTTAAGTGCGTTATCTAGGAATGAACCTGGTAGAGCATCCCACACAAACGAATGCTCCACATGCGGGTTTCACATGCCACCAACTCCACATTCACAGGCAACTTCAGCGCCACAGCCATTTTCAGATAGCCCTCAAAGCAAAGGCTCTAGACGCAAATATTGGTGTGAGAGCTAATTCAATCAAGGAAACACTGCATGTTGGTGAAGGGCATATTGAAGAAGGATCAGCCGAGTGGTTCTTTTGGGAGAACAACTCCATTTGGCTCACTAACTTCACACACCATCAGGCTTCCAAGCAGCTCTCAAGGAAACTCAGTTTTCACACTCTATGCTTAGTGCCCTTTGAGTGCCTAGGACTGAAATGAAGCTTGGAGAGCATCCCACACAAACGAATGCGCCACATGCGGGTTTCACATGCCACCAACTCCACATTCACAGGCAACTTCAGCGCCACAAACGTTTTCAGATAGCCCTCAATGCAAAGGCTCTAGATGCAAATATTGGTGTGAGAGCTAATTCAATCAAGGAAACACTGCATGTTGGTGAAGGGCATATTGAAGAAGGATCAGCCGAGTGGTTCTTGTGGGAGAACAACTCCATTTGGCTCACTAACTTCACACACCATCAGGCTTCCAAGCAGCTCTCAAGGAAACTCAGTTTTCACACTCTATGCTTAGTGCCCTTTGAGTGCATTATCTAGGAATGAACCTGGTAGAGCATCCCACACAAACGAATGCTCCACATGCGGGTTTCACATGCCACCAACTCCACATTCACAGGCAACTTCAGCGCCACAGCCGTTTTCAGATAGCCCTCAATGCAAAGGCTCTAGACGCAAATATTGGCGTGAGAGCTGATTCAATCAAGGAAACACTGCATGTTGGTGAAGGGCATATTGAAGAAGGATCAGCCGAGTGGTTCTTGTGGGAGAACAACTCCATTTGGCTCACTAACTTCACACACCATCAGGCTTCCAAGCAGCTCTCAAGGAAACTCAGTTTTCACACTCTATGCTTAGTGCCTTTGAGTGCCTAGGACTGAAATGAAGCTTCGAGAGCATCCCACACAAACGAATGCGCCACATGCGGGTTTCACATGCCACCAACTCCACATTCACAGGCAACTTCAGCGCCACAGCCATTTTCAGATAGCCCTCAAAGCAAAGGCTCTAGACGCAAATATTGGTGTGAGAGCTAATTCAATCAAGGAAACACTGCATGTTGGTGAAGGGCATATTGAAGAAGGATCAGCCGAGTGGTTCTTTTGGGAGAACAACTCCATTTGGCTCACTAACTTCACACACCATCAGGCTTCCAAGCAGCTCTCAAGGAAACTCAGTTTTCACACTCTATGCTTAGTGCCCTTTGAGTGCCTAGGACTGAAATGAAGCTTGGAGAGCATCCCACACAAACGAATGCGCCACATGCGGGTTTCACATGCCACCAACTCCACATTCACAGGCAACTTCAGCGCCACAGCCGTTTTCAGATAGCCCTCAATGCAAAGGCTCTAGATGCAAATATTGGTGTGAGAGCTAATTCAATCAAGGAAACACTGCATGTTGGTGAAGGGCATATTGAAGAAGGATCAGCCGAGTGGTTCTTGTGGGAGAACAACTCCATTTGGCTCACTAACTTCACACACCATCAGGCTTCCAAGCAGCTCTCAAGGAAACTCAGTTTTCACACTCTATGCTTAGTGCCCTTTGAGTGCATTACCTAGGAATGAACCTGGTAGAGCATCCCACACAAACGAATGCTCCACATGCGGGTTTCACATGCCACCAACTCCACATTCACAGGCAACTTCAGCGCCACAGCCGTTTTCAGATAGCCCTCAATGCAAAGGGTCTAGACGCAAATATTGGCGTGAGAGCTAATTCAATCAAGGAAACACTGCATGTTGGTGAAGGGCATATTGAAGAAGGATCAGCCGAGTGGTTCTTGTGGGAGAACAACTCCATTTGGCTCACTAACTTCACACACCATCAGGCTTCCAAGCAGCTCTCAAGGAAACTCAGTTTTCACACTCTATGCTTAGTGCCTTTGAGTGCCTAGGACTGAAATGAAGCTTGGAGAGCATCCCACACAAACGAATGCGCCACATGCGGGTTTCACATGCCACCAACTCCACATTCACAGGCAACTTCAGCGCCACAGCCGTTTTCAGATAGCCCTCAATGCAAAGGCTCTAGACGCAAATATTGGTGTGAGAGCTGATTCAATCAAGGAAACACTGCATGTTGGTGAAGGGCATATTGAAGAAGGATCAGCCGAGTGGTTCTTGTGGGAGAACAACTCCATTTGGCTCACTAACTTCACACACCATCAGACTTCCAAGCAGCTCTCAAGGAAACTCAGTTTTCACACTCTATGCTTAGTGCCTTTGAGTGCCTAGGACTGAAATGAAGCTTGGAGAGCATCCCACACAAACGAATGCGCCACATGCGGGTTTCACATGCCACCAACTCCACATTCACAGGCAACTTCAGCGCCACAGCCGTTTTCAGATAGCCCTCAGTGCAAAGGCTCTAGATGCAAATATTGGTGTGAGAGCTAATTCAATCAAGGAAACACTGCATGTTGGTGAAGGGCATATTGAAGAAGGATCAGCCAAGTGGTTCTTGTGGGAGAACAGCTCCATTTGGCTCACTAACTTCACACACCATCAGGCTTCCAAGCAGCTCTCAAGGAAACTCAGTTTTCACGCTCTATGCTTAGTGCCCTTTGAGTGCCTAGGACTGAAATGAAGCTTCGAGAGCATCCCACAGAAACGAAAGTGCCACATGCGGGTTTCACATGCCACCAACTCCACATTCACAGGCAACTTCAGCGCCACAGCCGTTTTCAGATAGCCCTCAATGCAAAGGCTCTAGACGCAAATATTGGTGTGAGAGCTGATTCAATCAAGGAAACACTGCATGTTGGTGAAGGGCATATTGAAGAAGGATCAGCCGAGTGGTTCTTGTGGGAGAACAACTCCATTTGGCTCACTAACTTCACACACCATCAGGCTTCCAAGCAGCTCTCAAGGAAACTCAGTTTTCACACTCTATGCTTAGTGCCCTTTGAGTGCATTATCTAGGAATGAACATGGTAGAGCATCCCACACAAACGAATGCTCCACATGCGGGTTTCACATGCCACCAACTCCACATTCACAGGCAACTTCAGCGCCACAGCCATTTTCAGATAGCCCTCAATGCAAAACTCTAGACGCAAATATTGGTGTGAGAGCTAATTCAATCAAGGAAACACTGCATGTTGGTGAAGGGCATACTGAAGAAGGATCAGCCGAGTGGTTCTTGTGGGAGAACAACTCCATTTGGCTCACTAACTTCACACACCATCAGGCTTCCAAGCAGCTCTCAAGGAAACTCAGTTTTCACACTCTATGCTTAGTGCCCTTTGAGTGATTAGGACTGAAATGAAGCTTGGTGAGCATCCCACACAAACGAATGCTCCACATGCGGGGTTCACATGCCACCAACTCCACATTCACAGGCAACATCAGCGCCACAGCCGTTTTCAGATAGCCCTCAATGCAAAGGCTCTAGACGCAAATATTGGCGTGAGAGCTAATTCAATCAAGGAAACACTGCATGTTGGTGAAGGGCATATTGAAGAAGGATCAGCCGAGTGGTTCTTGTGGGAGAACAACTCCATTTGGCTCACTAACTTCACACACCATCAGGCTTCCAAGCAGCTCTCAAGGAAACTCAGTTTTCACACTCTATGCTTAGTGCCCTTTGAGTGCATTATCTAGGAATGAACCTGGTAGAGCATCCCACACAAACGAATGGTCCACATGCGGGGTTCACATGCCACCAACTCCACATTCACAGGCAACTTCAGCGCCACAGCCGTTTTCAGATAGCCCTCAAATGCAAAGGCTCTAGACGCAAATATTGGTGTGAGAGCTAATTCAATCAAGGAAACACTGCATGTTGGTGAAGGGCATACTGAAGAAGGATCAGCCGAGTGGTTCTTGTGGGAGAACAACTCCATTTGGCTCACTAACTTCACACACCATCAGGCTTCCAAGCAGCTCTCAAGGAAACTCAGTTTTCACACTCTATGCTTAGTGCCCTTTGAGTGCCTAGGACTGAAATGAAGCTTGGTGAGCATCCCACACAAACGAATGCTCCACATGCGGGTTTCACATGCCACCAACTCCACATGCACAGGCAACTTCAGCGCCACAGCCGTTTTCAGATAGCCCTCAATGCAAAGGCTCTAGACGCAAATATTGGTGTGAGAGCTAATTCAATCAAGGAAACACTGCATGTTGGTGAAGGGCATATTGAAGAAGGATCAGCCGAGTGGTTCTTGTGGGAGAACAACTCCATTTGGCTCACTAACTTCACACACCATCAGGCTTCCAAGCAGCTCTCAAGGAAACTCAGTTTTCACACTCTATGCTTAGTGCCTTTGAGTGCCTAGGACTGAAATGAAGCTTCGAGAGCATCCCACACAAACGAATGCGCCACATGCGGGTTTCACATGCCACCAACTCGACATTCACAGGCAACTTCAGCGCCACAGCCGTTTTCAGATAGCCCTCAATGCAAAGGCTCTAGACGCAAATATTGGTGTGAGAGCTAATTCAATCAAGGAAACACTGCATGTTGGTGAAGGGCATATTGAAGAAGGATCAGCCGAGTGGTTCTTGTGGGAGAACAGCTCCATTTGGCTCACTAACTTCACACACCATCAGGCTTCCAAGCAGCTCTCAAGGAAACTCAGTTTTCACGCTCTATGCTTAGTGCCCTTTGAGTGCCTAGGACTGAAATGAAGCTTCGAGAGCATCCCGCAGAAACGAAAGTGCCACATGCGGGTTTCACATGCCACCAACTCCACATTCACAGGCAACTTCAGCGCCACAGCCGTTTTCAGATAGCCCTCAATGCAAAGGCTCTAGACGCAAATATCGGTGTGAGAGCTGATTCAATCAAGGAAACACTGCATGTTGGTGAAGGGCATATTGAAGAAGGATCAGCCGAGTGGTTCTTGTGGGAGAACAACTCCATTTGGCTCACTAACTTCACACACCATCAGGCTTCCAAGCAGCTCTCAAGGAAACTCAGTTTTCACACTCTATGCTTAGTGCCCTTTGAGTGCATTATCTAGGAATGAACATGGTAGAGCATCCCACACATACGAATGCTCCACATGCGGGTTTCACATGCCACCAACTCCACATTCACAGGCAACTTCAGCGCCACAGCCATTTTCAGATAGCCCTCAATGCAAAACTCTAGACGCAAATATTGGTGTGAGAGCTAATTCAATCAAGGAAACACTGCATGTTGGTGAAGGGCATACTGAAGAAGGATCAGCCGAGTGGTTCTTGTGGGAGAACAACTCCATTTGGCTCACTAACTTCACACACCATCAGGCTTCCAAGCAGCTCTCAAGGAAACTCAGTTTTCACACTCTATGCTTAGTGCCCTTTGAGTGATTAGGACTGAAATGAAGCTTGGTGAGCATCCCACACAAACGAATGCTCCACATGCGGGGTTCACATGCCACCAACTCCACATTCACAGGCAACATCAGCGCCACAGCCGTTTTCAGATAGCCCTCAATGCAAAGGCTCTAGACGCAAATATTGGCGTGAGAGCTAATTCAATCAAGGAAACACTGCATGTTGGTGAAGGGCATATTGAAGAAGGATCAGCCGAGTGGTTCTTGTGGGAGAACAACTCCATTTGGCTCACTAACTTCACACACCATCAGGCTTCCAAGCAGCTCTCAAGGAAACTCAGTTTTCACACTCTATGCTTAGTGCCCTTTGAGTGCATTATCTAGGAATGAACCTGGTAGAGCATCCCACACAAACGAATGGTCCACATGCGGGGTTCACATGCCACCAACTCCACATTCACAGGCAACTTCAGCGCCACAGCCGTTTTCAGATAGCCCTCAAATGCAAAGGCTCTAGACGCAAATATTGGTGTGAGAGCTAATTCAATCAAGGAAACACTGCATGTTGGTGAAGGGCATACTGAAGAAGGATCAGCCGAGTGGTTCTTGTGGGAGAACAACTCCATTTGGCTCACTAACTTCACACACCATCAGGCTTCCAAGCAGCTCTCAAGGAAACTCAGTTTTCACACTCTATGCTTAGTGCCCTTTGAGTGCCTAGGACTGAAATGAAGCTTGGTGAGCATCCCACACAAACGAATGCTCCACATGCGGGTTTCACATGCCACCAACTCCACATGCACAGGCAACTTCAGCGCCACAGCCGTTTTCAGATAGCCCTCAATGCAAAGGCTCTAGACGCAAATATTGGTGTGAGAGCTAATTCAATCAAGGAAACACTGCATGTTGGTGAAGGGCATATTGAAGAAGGATCAGCCGAGTGGTTCTTGTGGGAGAACAACTCCATTTGGCTCACTAACTTCACACACCATCAGGCTTCCAAGCAGCTCTCAAGGAAACTCAATTTTCACACTCTATGTTTAGTACCCTTTGAGTGCCTAGGACTGAAATGAAGCTTGGAGAGCATCCCACACAAACGAATGCGCCACATGCGGGTTTCACATGCCACCAACTCCACATTCTCAGGCAACTTCAGCGCCACAGCCGTTTTCTGATAGCCCTCAATGCAAAGGCTCTAGATGCAAATATTGGTGTGAGAGCTAATTCAATCAAGGAAACACTGCATGTTGGTGAAGGGCATATTGAAGAAGGATCAGCCGAGTGGTTCTTGTGCGAGAACAACTCCATTTGGCTCACTAACTTCACACACCATCAGGCTTCCAAGCAGCTCTCAAGGAAACTCAGTTTTCACACTCTATGCTTAGTGCCCTTTGAGTGCCTAGGACTGAAATGAAGCTTGGAGAGCATCCCACACAAACGAATGCGCCACATGCGGGTTTCACATGCCACCAACTCCACATTCACAGGCAACTTCAGCGCCACAGCCGTTTTCAGATAGCCCTCAATGCAAAGGCTCTAGATGCAAATATTGGTGTGAGAGCTAATTCAATCAAGGAAACACTGCATGTTGGTGAAGGGCATATTGAAGAAGGATCAGCCGAGTGGTTCTTGTGGGAGAACAACTCCATTTGGCTCACTAACTTCACACACCATCAGGCTTCCAAGCAGCTCTCAAGGAAACTCAGTTTTCACACTCTATGCTTAGTGCCCTTTAAGTGCCTAGGACTGAAATGAAGCTTGGTAGAGCATCCCACACAAACGAATGCTCCACATGCGGGTTTCACATGCCACCAACTCCACATTCACAGGCAACTTCAGCGCCACAGCCGTTTTCAGATAGCCCTCAATGCAAAGGCTCTAGATGCAAATATTGGTGTGAGAGCTAATTCAATCAAGGAAACACTGCATGTTGGTGAAGGGCATATTGAAGAAGGATCAGCCGAGTGGTTCTTGTGCGAGAACAACTCCATTTGGCTCACTAACTTCACACACCATCAGGCTTCCAAGCAGCTCTCAAGGAAACTCAGTTTTCACACTCTATGCTTAGTGCCCTTTGAGTGCCTAGGACTGAAATGAAGCTTGGAGAGCATCCCACACAAACGAATGCGCCACATGCGGGTTTCACATGCCACCAACTCCACATTCACAGGCAACTTCAGCGCCACAGCCGTTTTCAGATAGCCCTCAATGCAAAGGCTCTAGATGCAAATATTGGTGTGAGAGCTAATTCAATCAAGGAAACACTGCATGTTGGTGAAGGGCATATTGAAGAAGGATCAGCCGAGTGGTTCTTGTGGGAGAACAACTCCATTTGGCTCACTAACTTCACACACCATCAGGCTTCCAAGCAGCTCTCAAGAAAACTCAGTTTTCACACTCTATGCTTAGTGCCCTTCGAGTGCATTACCTAGGAATGAACCTGGTAGAGCATCCCACACAAACGAATGCTCCACATGCGGGTTTCACATGCCACCAACTCCACATTCTCAGGCAACTTCAGCGCCACAGCCGTTTTCAGATAGCCCTCAATGCAAAGGCTCTAGACGCAAATATTGGCGTGAGAGCTGATTCAATCAAGGAAACACTGCATGTTGGTGAAGGGCATATTGAAGAAGGATCAGCCGAGTGGTTCTTGTGGGAGAACAACTCCATTTGGCTCACTAACTTCACACACCATCAGGCTTCCAAGCAGCTCTCAAGGAAACTCAGTTTTCACACTCTATGCTTAGTGCCTTTGAGTGCCTAGGACTGAAATGAATCTTGGAGAGCATCCCACACAAACGAATGCGCCACATGCGGGTTTCACATGCCACCAACTCCACATGCACAGGCAACTTCAGCGCCACAGCCGTTTTCAGATAGCCCTCAATGCAAAGGCTCTAGACGCAAATATTGGTGTGAGAGCTAATTCAATCAAGGAAACACTGCATGTTGGTGAAGGGCATATTGAAGAAGGATCAGCCGAGTGGTTCTTGTGGGAGAACAACTCCATTTGGCTCACTAAATTCACACACCATCAGGCTTCCAAGCAGCTCTCAAGGAAACTCAGTTTTCACACTCTATGCTTAGTGACCTTTGAGTGCATTATCTAGGAATGAACCTGGTAGAGCATCCCACACAAACGAATGCTCCACATGCGGTGTTCACATGCCACCAACTCCACATTCACAGGCAACTTCAGCGCCACAGCCATTTTCAGATAGCCCTCAATGCAAAGGCTCTAGACGCAAATATTGGTGTGAGAGCTAATTCAATCAAGGAAACACTGCATGTTGGTGAAGGGCATACTGAAGCAGGATCAGCCGAGTGGTTCTTGTGGGAGAACAACTCCATTTGGCTCACTAACTTCACACACCATCATGCTTCCAAGCAGCTCTCAAGGAAACTCAGTTTTCACACTCTATGCTTAGTGCCCTTTGAGTGCATTACCTAGGAATGATCCTGGTAGAGCATCCCACACAAATGAATGCTCCACATGCGGGTTTCACATGCCACCAACTCCACATTCACAGGCAACTTCAGCGCCACAGCCGTTTTCAGATAGCCCTCAATGCAAAGGCTCTAGATGCAAATATTGGTGTGAGAGTTAATTCAATCAAGGAAACACTGCATGTTGGTGAAGGGCATATTGAAGAAGGATCAGCCGAGTGGTTCTTGTGGGAGAACAGCTCCATTTGGCTCACTAACTTCACACACCATCAGGCTTCCAAGCAGCTCTCAAGGAAACTCAGTTTTCACGCTCTATGCTTAGTGCCCTTTGAGTGCCTAGGACTGAAATGAAGCTTCGAGAGCATCCCACAGAAACGAAAGTGCCACATGCGGGTTTCACATGCCACCAACTCCACATTCTCAGGCAACTTCAGCGCCACAGCCGTTTTCAGATAGCCCTCAATGCAAAGGCTCTAGACGCAAATATTGGTGTGAGAGCTGATTCAATCAAGGAAACACTGCATGTTGGTGAAGGGCATATTGAAGAAGGATCAGCCGAGTGGTTCTTGTGGGAGAACAACTCCATTTGGCTCACTAACTTCACACACCATCAGGCTTCCAAGCAGCTCTCAAGGAAACTCAGTTTTCACACTCTATGCTTAGTGCCCTTTGAGTGCATTATCTAGGAATGAACATGGTAGAGCATCCCACACATACGAATGCTCCACATGCGGGTTTCACATGCCACCAACTCCACATTCACAGGCAACTTCAGCGCCACAGCCATTTTCAGATAGCCCTCAATGCAAAACTGAAGACGCAAATATTGGTGTGAGAGCTAATTCAATCAAGGAAACACTGCATGTTGGTGAAGGGCATACTGAAGAAGGATCAGCCGAGTGGTTCTTGTGGGAGAACAACTCCATTTGGCTCACTAACTTCACACACCATCAGGCTTCCAAGCAGCTCTCAAGGAAACTCAGTTTTCACACTCTATGCTTAGTGCCCTTTGAGTGATTAGGACTGAAATGAAGCTTGGTGAGCATCCCACACAAACGAATGCTCCACATGCGGGGTTCACATGCCACCAACTCCACATTCACAGGCAACATCAGCGCCACAGCCGTTTTCAGATAGCCCTCAATGCAAAGGCTCTAGACGCAAATATTGGTGTGAGAGCTAATTCAATCAAGGAAACACTGCATGTTGGTGAAGGGCATATTGAAGAAGGATCAGCCGAGTGGTTCTTGTGGGAGAACAACTCCATTTGGCTCACTAACTTCACACACCATCAGGCTTCCAAGCAGCTCTCAAGGAAACTCAGTTTTCACACTCTATGCTTAGTGCCCTTTGAGTGCCTAGGACTGAAATGAAGCTTGGAGAGCATCCCACACAAACGAATGCGCCACATGCGGGTTTCACATGCCACCAACTCCACATTCACAGGCAACTTCAGCGCCACAGCCGTTTTCAGATAGCCCTCAATGCAAAGGCTCTAGATGCAAATATTGGTGTGAGAGCTGATTCAATCAAGGAAACACTGCATGTTGGTGAAGGGCATACTGAAGAAGGATCAGCCGAGTGGTTCTTGTGGGAGAACAACTCCATTTGGCTCACTAACTTCACACACCATCAGCCTTCCAAGCAGCTCTCAAGGAAACTCAGTTTTCACACTCTATGCTTAGTGCCCTTTGAGTGCCTAGGACTGAAATGAAGCTTGGAGAGCATCCCACACAAACGAATGCGCCACATGCGGGTTTCACATGCCACCAACTCCACATTCACAGGCAACTTCAGCGCCACAGCCGTTTTCTGATAGCCCTCAATGCAAAGGCTCTAGACGCAAATATTGGTGTGCGAGCTGATTCAATCAAGGAAACACTGCATGTTGGTGAAGGGCATATTGAAGAAGGATCAGCCGAGTGGTTCTTGTGGGAGAACAACTCCATTTGGCTCAATAACTTCACACACCATCAGGCTTCCAAGCAGCTCTCAAGGAAACTCAGTTTTCACACTCTATGTTTAGTGCCCTTTGAGTGCTTAGGACTGAAATGAAGCTTGGTGAGCATCCCACACAAACGAATGCTCCACATGTGGGGTTTTTCTGATAGCCCTCAATGCAAAGGCTCTAGACGCAAATATTGGTGTGAGAGCTGATTCAATCAGGAAACACTGCATGTTGGTGAAGGGCATATTGAAGAAGGATCAGCCGAGTGGTTCTTGTGGGAGAACAACTCCATTTGGCTCACTAACTTCACACACCATCAGGCTTCCAAGCAGCTCTCAAGGAAACTCAGTTTTCCACACTCTATGCTTAGTGCCCTTTGAGTGCATTATCTAGGAATGAACCTGGTAGAGCATCCTGCACACACGAATTCTCCACATGCGGGTTTCACATGCCACCAACTCCACATTCACAAGCAACTTCAGCGCCACAGCCATTTTCAGATAGCCCTCAATGCAAAACTCTAGACGCAAATATTGGTGTGAGAACTAATTCAATCAAGGAAACACTGCATGTTGGTGAAGGGCATATTGAAGAAGGATCAGCCGCGTGGTTCTTGTGGGAGAACAACTCCATTTGGCTCACTAACTTCACACACCATCAGGCTTCCAAGCAGCTCTCAAGGAAACTCAGTTTTCACACTCTAGGCTTAGTGCCCTTTGAGTGCCTAGGACTGAAGTGAAGCTTGGTGAGCATCCCACACAAACGAATGCTCCACATGCGGGGTTTTTCAGATAGCCCTCAAATCAAAGGGTCTAGATGCAAATATTGGTGTGAGAGCTAATTCAATCAAGGAAACACTGCATGTTGTTGAAGGGCATATTGAAGAAGGATCAGCCGATTGGTTCTTGTGGGAGAACAACTGCATTTGGCTCGCTAACTTCACACACCATCAGGCTTCCAAGCAGCTCTCAAGGAAACTCAGTTTTCACACTCTATGCTTAGTGCCCTTTAAGTGCCTAGGACTGAAATGAAGCTTGGAGAGCATCCCACACAAACGAATGCGCCACATGCGGGTTTCACATGCCACCAACTCCATATTCACAGGCAACATCAGCGCCACAGCCGTTTTCAGATAGCCCTCAATGCAAAGGCTCTAGATGCCAAATATTGGTGTGAGAGCTAATTCAATCAAGGAAACAACTGCATGTTGGTGTAGGGCATACTGAAGAAGGATCAGCTGATTGGTTCTTGTGGGAGAACAACTCCATTTGGCTCACTAACTTCACACACCATCAGGCTTCCAAGCAGCTCTCAAGGAAACTCAGTTTTCACACTCTATGCTTAGTGCCCTTTGAGTGCATTATCTAGGAATGAACCTGGTAGAGCATCCCACACAAAGAATGCTCCACATGCGGGTTTCACATGCCACCAACTCCACATTCACAGGCAACTTCAGCGCCACAGCCGTTTTCAGATAGCCCTCAATGCAAAGGCTCTAGACGCAAATATTGGTGTGAGAGCTAATTCAATCAAGGAAACACTGCATGCTGGTAAAGGGCATATTGAAAAAGGATCAGCCGAGTGGTTCTTGTGGGAGAACAACTCCATTTGGCTCACATAACTTCACACACCATCAGGCTTCCAAGCAGCTCTCAAGGAAACTCAGTTTTTCACACTCTATGCTTAGTGCCCTTTGAGTGCATTATCTAGGAGTGAACCTGGTAGAGCATCCCACACAAACGAATGCTCCACATGCGGGTTTCACATGCCACCAACTCCACATTCACAGGCAACTTCAGCGACAAAGCCGTTTTCAGATAGCCCTCAATGCAAAGGCTCTAGACGCAAATATTGGTGTGAGAGCTAATTCAATCAAGGAAACACTGCATGTTGGTGAAGGGCATATTGAAGAAGGCTCAGCCGAGTGGTTCTTGTGGGAGAACAACTCCATTTGGCTCACTAACTTCACACACCATCAGGCTTCCAAGCAGCTCTCAAGGAAACTCAGTTTTCACACTCTATGCTTAGTGCCCTTTGAGTGCATTATCTAGGAGTGAACCTGGTATTGCATCCCACACAAACGAATGCTCCACATGCGGGTTTCTCATGCCACCAACTCCACATGTTTCAGCGCCACAGCCGTTTTCAGATAGCCCTCAATTGCAAAGGCTCTAGACGCAAATATATTGGTGTGCGAGCTGATCAATCAAGGAAACACTGCATGTTGGTGAAGGGCATATTGAAGAAGGATCAGCCGAGTGGTTCTTGTGGGAGAACAACTCCATTTGGCTCACTAACTTCACACACCATCAGGCTTCCAAGCAGCTCTCAAGGAAACTCAGTTTTCACACTCTATGCTTAGTGCCCTTTGAGTGCATTATCTAGGAGTGAACCTGGTAGAGCATCCCACACAAACGAATGCTCCACATGCGGGTTTCACATGCCACCAACTCCACATTCACAGGCAACTTCAGCGCCACAGCCGTTTTCAGATAGCCCTCAATGCAAAGGGTCTAGACGCAAATATTGGCGTGAGAGCTAATTCAATCAAGGAAACACTGCATGTTGGTGAAGGGCATATTGAAGAAGGATCAGCCGAGTGGTTCTTGTGGGAGAACAACTCCATTTGGCTCACTAACTTCACACACCATCAGGCTTCCAAGCAGCTCTCAAGGAAACTCAGTTTTCACACTCTATGCTTAGTGCCCGTTGAGTGCATTATCTAGGAATGAACCTGGTAGAGCATCCCCACACAAACGAATGCTCCACATGCGGGTTTCACATGCCACCAACTCCACATTCTCAGGCAACTTCAGCACAACAGCTGTTTTCAGATAGCCCTCAATGCAAAGGCTCTAGACGCAAATATTGGTGTGAGAGCTGATTCAATCAAGGAAACACTGCATGTTGGTGAAGGGCATATTGAAGAAGGATCAGCCGAGTGGTTCTTGTGGGAGAACAACTCCATTTGGCTCACTAACTTCACACACCATCAGGCTTCCAAGCAGCTCTCAAGGAAACTCAGTTTTCACACTCTATGCTTAGTGCCCTTTGAGTGCATTACCTAGGAATGAACCTGGTAGAGCATCCCACACAAACGAATGCTCCACATGCGGGTTTCACATGCCACCAACTCCACATTCACAGACAACCTCAGTGCCACAACCGTTTTCAGATAGCCCTCAATGCAAAGGCTCTAGACGCAAATATTGCTGTGAGAGCTAATTCAATCAAGGAAACACTGCATGTTGTTGAAGGGCATATTGAAGAAGGATCAGCCGAGTGGTTCTTGTGGGAGAACAACTCCATTTGGCTCACTAACTTCACACACCCATCAGGCTTCCAAGCAGCTCTCAAGGAAACTCAGTTTTCACACTCTATGCTTAGTGCCCTTTGAGTTCATTATCTAGGAATGAACCTGGTAGAGCATCAGACACAAACGAATGCTCCACATGCGGGTTTCACATGCCACCAACTCCACATTCACAGGCAACATCAGCGCCACAGCCGTTTTCACATAGCCCTCAATGCAAAGGCTCTAGACGCAAATATTGGTGTGAGAGCTGATTCAATCAAGGAAACACTGCATGTTGGTGAAGGGCATATTGAAGAAGGATCAGCCGAGTGGTTCTTGTGGCAGAACAACTCCATTTGGCTCACTAACTTCACACACCATCAGGCTTCCAAGCAGCTCTCAAGGAAACTCAGTTTTCACAATCTAGGCTTAGTGCCCTTTGAGTGCATTACCTATGAATGAACCTGGTATTGCATCCCACACAAACGAATGCTCCACATGCGGGTTTCACATGCCACCAACTCCACATTCACAGGCAACATCAGCGCTACAGCCGTTTTCAGATAGCCCTCAATGTAAAGGCTCTAGACGCAAATATTGGTGTGAGAGCTGATTCAATCAAGGAAACACTGCATGTTGGTGAAGGGCATATTGAAGAAGGATCAGAAGATTGGTTCTTGTGGGAGAACAACTCCATTTGGCTCACTAACTTCACACACCATCAGGCTTCCAAGCAGCTCTCAAGGAAACTCAGTTTTCACACTCTATGCTTAGTGCCCTTTGAGTGCACTATCTAGGAATGAACCTGGTAGAGCATCCCACACAAACGAATGTTCCACATGCGGGTTTCACCTGCCACCAACTCCACATTCACAGGCAACTTCAGCACCACAGCCGTTTTCAGATAGCCCTCAATGCAAAGGCTCTAGACGCAAATATTGGTGTGAGAGCTAATTCAATCAAGGAAACACTGCATGCTGGTAAAGAACATATTGAAAAAGGATCAGCCTAGTGGTTCTTGTGGGAGAACAACTCCATTTGGCTCACTAACTTCACACACCATCAGGCTTCCAAGTAGCTCTCAAGGAAACTCAGTTTTCACACTCTATGCTTAGTGTCCTTTGAGTGCATTCTCTAGGAATGAACCTGGTAGAGCATCCCACACAAACGAATGCTCCACATGCGGGTTTCACAGGCCACCAACTCCACATTCTCAGGCAACTTCAGCGCCACAGCCGTTTTCAGATAGCCCTCAATGCAAAGGCTCTAGACGCAAATATTGGTGTGAGAGCTAATTCAATCAAGGAAACACTGCATGTTGGTGAAGGGCATATTGAAGAAGGATCAGCCGAGTGGTTCTTGTGGGAGAACAACTCCATTTGGCTCACTAACTTCACACACCATCAAGCTTCCAAGCAGCTCTCAAGGAAACTCAGTTTTCACACTCTATGCTTAGTGCCTTTTGCGTGCATTACCTAGGAGTGAACCTGGTAGAGCATCCCACATAAACGAATGCTCCACATGCGGGTTTCACATGCCACCAACTCCACATTCACAGGCAACTTCAGCGCCACAGCCGTTTTCAGATAGCCCTCAATGCAAAGGCTCTAGACGCAAATATTGGTGTGAGAGCTAATTCAATCAAGGAAACACTGCATGTTGGTGAAGGGCATATTGAAGAAGGATCAGCCGAGTGGTTCTTGTGGGAGAACAACTTCATTTGGCTCACTAACTTCACACACCATCAGGCTTCCAAGCAGCTCTCAAGGAAACTCAGTTTTCACACTCTAGGCTTAGTGCCCTTTGAGTGCCTAGGACTGAAATGAAGCTTGGAGAGCATCCCCACACAAACGAATGCTCCACATGCGGTGTTTTTCAGATAGCCCTCAATGCAAAGGGTCTAGATGCAAATATTGGTCTTAGAGCTAATTCCATGAAGGAAACACTGCATGTTGGTGAAGGGCATATTGAAGAAGGATCAGCTGATTGGTTCTTGTGGGAGAACAACTCCATTTGGCTCGCTAACTTCACACACCATCAGGCTTCCAAGCAGCTCTCAAGGAAACTCAGTTTTCACACTGTAAGCTTAGTGCCCTTTGAGTGCATTATCTAGGAGTGAACCTGGTAGAGCATCCCACACAAACGAATGCTCCACATGCGGGTTTCACATGCCACCAACTCCACATTCACAGGCAACTTCAGCGCCACAGCCGTTTTCAGATAGCCCTCAATGCAAAGGCTCTAGACGCAAATATTGGTGTGAGAGCTCATTCAATCAAGGAAACACTGCATGTTGGTGAAGAGCATATTGAAGAAGGATCAGCCGAGTGGTTCTTGTGGGAGAACAACTCCATTTGGCTCACTAACTTCACACACCATCAGGCTTCCAAGCAGCTCTCAAGGAAACTCAGTTTTCACACTCTATGCTTAGTGCCCCGTTGAGTGCATTATCTAGGAATGAACCTGGTAGAGCATCCCACACAAACGAATGCTCCACATGCGGGTTTCACATGCCACCAACTCCACATTCTCAGGCAACTTCAGCGCCACAGCCGTTTTCAGATAGCCCTCAATGCAAAGGCTCTAGACGCAAATATTGGGTTGTGAGAGCTAATTCAATCAAGGAAACACTGCATGTTGGTGAAGGGCATATTGAAGAAGGATCAGCCGAGTGGTTCTTGTGGGAGAACAACTCCATTTGGCTCACTAACTTCACACACCATCAGGCTTCCAAGCAGCTCTCAAGGAAACTCAGTTTTCACACTCTATGCTTAGTGCCCTTTGAGTGCATTATCTAGGAATGAACCTGGTAGAGCATCCCACACAAATGAATGCTCCACATGCGGGTTTCACATGCCACCAACTCCACATTCACAGGCACCTCAGTGCCACAGCCGTTTTCAGATAGCCCTCAATGCAAAGGCTCTAGACGCAAATATTGTGTGTGAGAGCTAATTCAATCAAGGAAACACTGCATGTTGGTGAAGGGCATATTGAAGAAGGATCAGCCCGAGTGGTTCTTGTGGGAGAACAACTCCATTTGGCTCACTAACTTCACACACCATCAGGGCTTCCAAGCAGCTCTCAAGGAAAACTCAGTTTTCACACTCTATGCTTAGTGCCCTTTGAGTTCATTATCTAGGAATGAACCTGGTAGAGCATCACACACAAAACGAATGCTCCACATGCGGGGTTCACATGCCACCAACTCCACATTCACAGTCAACTTCAGCGCCACAGCCGTTTTCAGATAGCCCTCAATGCAAAGACTCTAGACGCAAATATTGGTGTGAGAGCTAATTCAATCAAGGAAACACTGCATGTTGTTGAAGGGCATATTGAAGAAGGATCAGCCGAGTGGTTCTTGTGGGAGAACAACTCCATTTGGCTCACTAACTTCACACACCATCAGGCTTCCAAGCAGCTCTCAAGGAAACTCAGTTTTCACAGTCTATGATTAGTGCCCCTTTGAGTGCCTAGGACTGAAATGAAGTTGGTGAGCATCCCACACAAACGAATGCTCCACCTGCTGGGTTTTTCAGATAGCCCTCAATGCAAAGGCTCTAGATGCAAATATTGGTGTGAGAGCTAATTCAATCAAGGAAACACTGCATGTTGGTGAAGGGCATATTGAAAAAGGATAAGCCGAGTGGTTCTTGTGGGAGAACAACTCCATTTGGCTCACTAACTTCACACACCATCAGGCTTCCAAGCAGCTCGCAAGGTAACTCAGTTTTCACACTCTAGGCTTAGTGTCCTTTGAGTGCATTATCTAGGAATGAACCTGGTAGAGCATCACACACAAACGAATGCTCCACATGCGGGTTTCACATGCCACCAACTCCACATTCACAGGCAACTTCAGCGCCACAGCTGTTTTCAGATAGCCCTCAATGCAAAGGCTCTAGACGCAAATATTGGTGTGAGAGGTAATTCAATCAAGGAAACACTGCATGTTGGTGAAGAGCATATTGAAGAAGGATCAGCCGAGTGGTTCTTGTGGGAGAACAACTCCATTTGGCTCACTAACTTCACACACCATCAGGCTTCCAAGCAGCTCTCAAGGAAACTCAGTTTTCACACTCTATGCTTAGTGCCCTTTGAGTGCCTAGGACTGAAATGTAGTTTAGTGAGCATCCCACACAAACGAATGCTCCACATGCGGGTTTCACATGCCACCAACTCCACATTCACAGGCAACTTCAGCGCCACAGCCGTTTTCAGATAGCCCTCAATGCAAAATCTCTAGACTCAAATATTGGTGTGAGAGCTAATTCAATCAAGGAAACACTGCATGTTGGTGAAGGGCATATTGAAGAAGGATCAGCCGAGTGGTTCTTGTGGGAGAACAACTCCATTTGGCTCACTAACTTCACACACCATCAGGCTTCCAAGCAGCTCTCAAGGAAACTCAGTTTTCACACTCTATGCTTAGTGCCCTTTGAGTACCTAGGACTGAAATGAAGCTTGGTGAGCATCCCATACAAACGAATGCTCCACATGCGGGTTTCACATGCCACCAACTCCACATTCACAGGCAACTTCAGCGCCACAGTCGTTTTCAGATAGCCCTCAATGCAAAGGCTCTAGACGCAAATATTGGTGTGAGAACTAATTCAATCAAGGAAACACTGCATGCTGGTAAAGAGCATATTGAAGAAGGATCAGCCGAGTGGTTCTTGTGGGAGAACAACTCCATTTGGCTCACTAACTTCACACACCATCAGGCTTCCAAGCAGCTCTCAAGGAAACTCAGTTTTCACACTCTATGCTTAGTGCCCTTTGAGTGCATTATCTAGGAATGAACCTGGTAGAGCATCCCACACAAACGAATGCTCCACATGCGGGTTTCACATGCCACCAACTCCACATTCACAGGCAACTTCTGCGCCACAGCCATTTTCAGATAGCCATCAATGCAACGGCTCTAGATGCAAATATTGGTGTGAGAGCTAATTCAATCAAGGAAACACTGCATGTTGGTGAAGGGCATATTGAAGAAGGATCAGCCGAGTGGTTCTTGTGGGAGAACAACTCCATTTGGCTCACTAACTTCACACACCATCAGGCTTCCAAGCAGCTCTCAAGGAAACTCAGTTTTCACACTCTATGCTTAGTGCCCTTTGAGTGCATTATCTAGGAATGAACCTGGTAGAGCATCCCACACAAACGAATGCTCCACATGCGGGTTTCACATGCCACCAACTCCACATTCACAGGCAACTTCTGCGCCACAGCCATTTTCAGATAGCCCTCAATGCAAAACTCTAGACGCAAATATTGGTGTGAGAGGTAATTCAATCAAGGAAACACTGCATGTTGGTGAAGGGCATATTGAAGAAGGATCAGCCGAGTGGTTCTTGTGGGAGAACAACTCCATTTGGCTCACTAACTTCACACACCATCAGGCTTCCAAGCAGCTCTCAAGGAAACTCAGTTTTCACACTCTATGCTTAGTGCCCTTTGAGTGCATTATCTAGGAATGAACCTGGTAGAGCATCCCACACAAACGAATGCTCCACATGCGGGTTTCACATGCCACCAACTCCACATTCACAGGCAACTTCTGCGCCACAGCCATTTTCAGATAGCCCTCAATGCAAAACTCTAGACGCAAATATTGGTGTGAGAGGTAATTCAATCAAGGAAACACTGCATGTTGGTGAAGGGCATATTCAAGAAGGATCAGCCGAGTGGTTCTTGTGGGAGAACAACTCCATTTGGCTCACTAACTTCACACACCATCAGGCTTCCAAGCAGCTCTCAAGGAAACTAAGTTTTCACACTCTATGCTTAGTTCCCTTTGAGTGCCTAGGACTGAAATGAAGCTTGGTGAGCATCCCACACAAACGAATGCTCCACATGCTGGGTTTTTCAGATAGCCCTCAATGCAAAGGCTCTAGACGCAAATATTGGTGTGAGAGCTAATTCAATCAAGGAAACACTGCATGTTGGTGAAGGGCATATTGAAGAAGGATCAGCCGAGTGGTTCTTGTGGGAGAACAACTCCATTTGGCTCACTAACTTCACACACCATCAGGCTTCCAAGCAGCTCTCAAGGAAACTCAGTTTTCACAGTCTATGCTTAGTTCCCTTTGAGTGCATTATCTAGGAATGAACCTGGTAGAGCATCCCACATAAACGAATGCTCCACATGCGGGTTTCACATGCCACCAACTCCACATTCTCAGGCAACTTCAGCGCCAGAGCCGTTTTCAGATAGCCCTCAATGCAAAGGCTCTAGACGCAAATATTGGTGTGAGAGGTAATTCAATCAAGGAAACACTGCATGTTGGTGAAGGGCATATTGAAGAAGGATCAGCCGAGTGGTTCTTGTGGGAGAACAACTCCATTTGGCTCACTAACTTCACACACCATCAGGCTTCCAAGCAGCTCTCAAGGAAACTAAGTTTTCACACTCTATGCTTAGTTCCCTTTGAGTGCCTAGGACTGAAATGAAGCTTGGTGAGCATCCCACACAAACGAATGCTCCACATGCTGGGTTTTTCAGATAGCCCTCAATGCAAAGGCTCTAGATGCAAATATTGGTGTGAGAGCTAATTCAATCAAGGAAACACTGCATGTTGGTGAAGGGCATATTGAAGAAGGATCAGCCGAGTGGTTCTTGTGGGAGAACAACTCCATTTGGCTCACTAACTTCACACACCATCAGGCTTCCAAGCAGCTCTCAAGGAAACTCAGTTTTCACACTCTATGCTTACTGCCCGTTGAGTGCATTATCTAGGAATGAACCTGGTAGAGCATCCCTCACAAACGAATGCTCCACATGCGGGTTTCACATGCCACCAACTCCACATTCACAGGCAACTTCAGCGCCACAGCCGTTTTCAGATAGCCCTCAATGCAAAGGCTCTAGACGCAAATATTGGTGTGAGAGTTGATTCAATCAAGGAAACACTGCATGTTGGTGAAGGGCATATTGAAGAAGGATCAGCCGAGTGGTTCTTGTGGGAGAACAACTCCATTTGGCTCACTAACTTCACACACCATCAGGCTTCCAAGCAGCTCTCAAGGAAACTCAGTTTTCACACTCTATGCTTAGTGCCCTTTGAGTGCATAGGACTGAAATGAAGCTGGGAGAGCATCCCACACAAACGAATGCTCCACATGCGGGGTTCACATGCCACCAACTCCACATTCTCAGGCAACTTCAGCGCCACAGCCGTTTTCAGATACCCTCAATGCAAAGGCTCTAGACGTAAATATTGGTGTGAGAGCTAATTCAATCAAGGAAACACTGCATGTTGGTGAAGGGCATATTGAAGAAGGATCAGCCGAGTGGTTCTTGTGGGGAGAACAACTCCATTTGGCTCACTAACTTCACACACCATCAGGCTTCCAAGCAGCTCTCAAGGAAACTCAGTTTTCACTCTCTATGCTTAGTGTCCTTTGAGTGCATTATCTAAGAGTGAACCTGGTAGAGCATCCCACACAAACGAATGCTCCACATGCGGGTTTCACATGCCACCAACTCCACATTCACAGGCAACTTCAGCGCCACAGCCGTTTTCAGATACCCTCAATGCAAAGGCTCTAGACGCAAATATTGGTGTGAGAGCTAATTCAATCAAGGAAACACTGCATGCTGGTGAAGGGCATATTGAAGAAGGATCAGCCGAGTGGTTCTTGTGGGAGAACAACTCCATTTGGCTCACTAACTTCACACACCATCAGGCTTACAAGCAGCTCTCAAGGAAACTCAGTTTTCACACTCTATGCTTAGTGCCCTTTGAGTGCCTAGGACTGAAATGAAGCTTGGTGAGCATCCCACACAAACGAATGCTCCACATGCGGGTTGCACATGCCACCAACTCCACATTCTCAGGCAACTTCTGCGCCACAGCCGTTTTCAGATAGCCCTCAATGCAAAGCTCTAGACGCAAATATTGGTGTGAGAGCTAATTCAATCAAGGAAACACTGCATGTTCGTGAAGGGCATATTGAAGAAGGATCAGCCGAGTGGTTCTTGTGGGAGAACAACTCCATTTGGCTCACTAACTTCACACACCATCAGGCTTCCAAGCAGCTCTCAAGGAAACTCAGTTTTCACACTCTATGCTTAGTGCCCTTTGAGTGCATTATCTAGGAATGAACCTGGTAGAGCATCCCACACAAACGAATGCTCCACATGCGGGTTTCACATGCCAACAACTCCACATTCACAGGCAACTTCTGCGCCACAGCCATTTTCAGATAGCCCTCATTTCAAAGGCTCTAGAAGCAAATATTGGTGTGAGAGCTAATTCAATCAAGAAAACACTGCATGTTGGTGAAGGGCATATTGAAGAAGGATCAGCCGAGTGGTTCTTGTGGGAGAACAACTCCATTTGGCTCGCTAACTTCACACACCATCAGGCTTCCAAGCAGCTCTCAAGGAAACTCAGTTTTCACACTCTATGCTTAGTGACCTTTGAGTGCCTAGGACTGAAATGAAGCTTGGTGAGCATCCCACACAAACGAATGCTCCACATGCGGGTTTCACATGCCACCTACTCCACATTCACAGGCAACTTCAGCGCCACAGCCGTTTTCAGATAGCACTCAATGCAAAGCTCTATACGCAAATATTGGTGTGAGAGCTAATTCAATCAAGGAAACACTGCATGTTGGTGAAGGGCATATTGAAGAAGGATCAGCCGAGTGGTTCTTGTGGGAGAACAACTCCATTTGGCTCACTAACTTCACACACCATCAGGCTTCCAAGCAGCTCTCAAGGAAACTCAGTTTTCACACTCTATGCTTAGTGACCTTTGAGTGCATTATCTAGGAGTGAACCTGGTAGAGCATCCCTCACAAACGAATGCTGCACATGCGATTTTCACATGCCACCAACTCCACATTCACAGGCAACTTCAGCGCCACAGCCGTTTTCAGATAGCCCTCAATGCAAAGGCTCTAGACGCAAATATTGGTGTGAGAGCTAATTCAATCAAGGAAACACTGCATGTTGGTGAAGGGCATATTGAAGAAGGATCAGCCGAGTGGTTCTTGTGGGAGAACAACTCCATTTGGCTCACTAACTTCACACACCATCAGGCTTCCAAGCAGCTCTCAAGGAAACTAAGTTTTCACACTCTATGCTTAGTTCCCTTTGAGTGCCTAGGACTGAAATGAAGCTTGGTGAGCATCCCACACAAACGAATGCTCCACATGCTGGGTTTTTCAGATAGCCCTCAATGCAAAGGCTCTAGATGCAAATATTGGTGTGAGAGCTAATTCAATCAAGGAAACACTGCATGTTGGTGAAGGGCATATTGAAGAAGGATCAGCCGAGTGGTTCTTGTGGGAGAACAACTCCATTTGGCTCACTAACTTCACACACCATCAGGCTTCCAAGCAGCTCTCAAGGAAACTCAGTTTTCACACTCTATGCTTACTGCCCGTTGAGTGCATTATCTAGGAATGAACCTGGTAGAGCATCCCTCACAAACGAATGCTCCACATGCGGGTTTCACATGCCACCAACTCCACATTCACAGGCAACTTCAGCGCCACAGCCGTTTTCAGATAGCCCTCAATGCAAAGGCTCTAGACGCAAATATTGGTGTGAGAGTTGATTCAATCAAGGAAACACTGCATGTTGGTGAAGGGCATATTGAAGAAGGATCAGCCGAGTGGTTCTTGTGGGAGAACAACTCCATTTGGCTCACTAACTTCACACACCATCAGGCTTCCAAGCAGCTCTCAAGGAAACTCAGTTTTCACACTCTATGCTTAGTGCCCTTTGAGTGCATAGGACTGAAATGAAGCTGGGAGAGCATCCCACACAAACGAATGCTCCACATGCGGGGTTCACATGCCACCAACTCCACATTCTCAGGCAACTTCAGCGCCACAGCCGTTTTCAGATACCCTCAATGCAAAGGCTCTAGACGTAAATATTGGTGTGAGAGCTAATTCAATCAAGGAAACACTGCATGTTGGTGAAGGGCATATTGAAGAAGGATCAGCCGAGTGGTTCTTGTGGGAGAACAACTCCATTTGGCTCACTAACTTCACACACCATCAGGCTTCCAAGCAGCTCTCAAGGAAACTCAGTTTTCACTCTCTATGCTTAGTGTCCTTTGAGTGCATTATCTAAGAGTGAACCTGGTAGAGCATCCCACACAAACGAATGCTCCACATGCGGGTTTCACATGCCACCAACTCCACATTCACAGGCAACTTCAGCGCCACAGCCGTTTTCAGATACCCTCAATGCAAAGGCTCTAGACGCAAATATTGGTGTGAGAGCTAATTCAATCAAGGAAACACTGCATGCTGGTGAAGGGCATATTGAAGAAGGATCAGCCGAGTGGTTCTTGTGGGAGAACAACTCCATTTGGCTCACTAACTTCACACACCATCAGGCTTACAAGCAGCTCTCAAGGAAACTCAGTTTTCACACTCTCGGCTTAGTGCCCTTTGAGTGCCTAGGACTGAAATGAAGCTTGGTGAGCATCCCACACAAACGAATGCTCCACATGCGGGTTGCACATGCCACCAACTCCACATTCTCAGGCAACTTCTGCGCCACAGCCGTTTTCAGATAGCCCTCAATGCAAAGCTCTAGACGCAAATATTGGTGTGAGAGCTAATTCAATCAAGGAAACACTGCATGTTCGTGAAGGGCATATTGAAGAAGGATCAGCCGAGTGGTTCTTGTGGGAGAACAACTCCATTTGGCTCACTAACTTCACACACCATCAGGCTTCCAAGCAGCTCTCAAGGAAACTCAGTTTTCACACTCTATGCTTAGTGCCCTTTGAGTGCATTATCTAGGAATGAACCTGGTAGAGCATCCCACACAAACGAATGCTCCACATGCGGGTTTCACATGCCAACAACTCCACATTCACAGGCAACTTCTGCGCCACAGCCATTTTCAGATAGCCCTCATTTCAAAGGCTCTAGAAGCAAATATTGGTGTGAGAGCTAATTCAATCAAGAAAACACTGCATGTTGGTGAAGGGCATATTGAAGAAGGATCAGCCGAGTGGTTCTTGTGGGAGAACAACTCCATTTGGCTCGCTAACTTCACACACCATCAGGCTTCCAAGCAGCTCTCAAGGAAACTCAGTTTTCACACTCTATGCTTAGTGACCTTTGAGTGCCTAGGACTGAAATGAAGCTTGGTGAGCATCCCACACAAACGAATGCTCCACATGCGGGTTTCACATGCCACCTACTCCACATTCACAGGCAACTTCAGCGCCACAGCCGTTTTCAGATAGCACTCAATGCAAAGCTCTATACGCAAATATTGGTGTGAGAGCTAATTCAATCAAGGAAACACTGCATGTTGGTGAAGGGCATATTGAAGAAGGATCAGCCGAGTGGTTCTTGTGGGAGAACAACTCCATTTGGCTCACTAACTTCACACACCATCAGGCTTCCAAGCAGCTCTCAAGGAAACTCAGTTTTCACACTCTATGCTTAGTGACCTTTGAGTGCATTATCTAGGAGTGAACCTGGTAGAGCATCCCTCACAAACGAATGCTGCACATGCGATTTTCACATGCCACCAACTCCACATTCACAGGCAACTTCAGCGCCACAGCCGTTTTCAGATAGCCCTCAATGCAAAGGCTCTAGACGCAAATATTGGTGTGAGAGCTAATTCAATCAAGGAAACACTGCATGTTGGTGAAGGGCATATTGAAGAAGGATCAGCCGAGTGGTTCTTGTGGGAGAACAACTCCATTTGGCTCACTAACTTCACACACCATCAGGCTTCCAAGCAGCTCTCAAGGAAACTCAGTTTTCACAGTCTATGCTTAGTGCCCTTTGAGTGCATTATCTAGGAATGAACCTGGTAGAGCATCCCACATAAACGAATGCTCCACATGCGGGTTTCACATGCCACCAACTCCACATTCTCAGGCAACTTCAGCGCCACAGCCGTTTTCAGATAGCCCTCAATGCAAAGGCTCTAGACGCAAATATTGGTGTGAGAGGTAATTCAATCAAGGAAACACTGCATGTTGGTGAAGGGCATATTGAAGAAGGATCAGCCGAGTGGTTCTTGTGGGAGAACAACTCCATTTGGCTCACTAACTTCACACACCATCAGGCTTCCAAGCAGCTCTCAAGGAAACTAAGTTTTCACACTCTATGCTTAGTTCCCTTTGAGTGCCTAGGACTGAAATGAAGCTTGGTGAGCATCCCACACAAACGAATGCTCCACATGCTGGGGTTTTTCAGATAGCCCTCAATGCAAAGGCTCTAGATGCAAATATTGGTGTGAGAGCTAATTCAATCAAGGAAACACTGCATGTTGGTGAAGGGCATATTGAAGAAGGATCAGCCGAGTGGTTCTTGTGGGAGAACAACTCCATTTGGCTCACTAACTTCACACACCATCAGGCTTCCAAGCAGCTCTCAAGGAAACTCAGTTTTCACACTCTATGCTTAGTGCCCTTTAAGTGCATTATCTAGGAATGAACCTGGTAGAGCATCCCTCACAAACGAATGCTCCACATGCGGGTTTCACATGCCACCAACTCCACATTCACAGGCAACTTCAGCGCCACAGCCGTTTTCAGATACCCTCAATGCAAAGGCTCTAGACGCAAATATTGGTGTGAGGGCTAATTCAATCAAGGAAACACTGCATGTTGGTGAAGGGCATATTGAAGAAGGATCAGCCGAGTGGTTCTTGTGGGAGAACAACTCCATTTGGCTCACTAACTTCACACACCATCAGGCTTCCAAGCAGCTCTCAAGGAAACTCAGTTTTCACACTCTATGCTTAGTGCCCTTTGAGTGCATTACCTAGGAATGAACCTGGTAGAGCATCCCACACAAACGAATGCGCCACATGCGGGTTTCACATGCCACCAACTCCACATTCTCAGGCAACTTCAGCGCCACAGCCGTTTTCAGATAGCCCTCAATGCAAAGGCTCTAGACGCAAATATTGGTGTGAGAGCTGATTCTCAAGGAAACATGTTGGTGAAGGGCATATTGAAGAAGGATCAGCCGAGTGGTTCTTGTGGGAGAACAACTCCATTTGGCTCACTAACTTCACACACCATCAGGCTTCCAAGCAGCTCTCAAGGAAACTCAGTTTTCACACTCTATGCTTAGTGCCCTTTGAGTGTATTATCTAGGAATGAACCTGGTAGAGCATCCACACAAACGAATGCTCCACATGCGGGTTTCACATGCAACCAACTCCACATTCACAGGCAACTTCTGCGCCACAGCCATTTTCAGATAGCCCTCATGCAAAGGCTCTAGACGCAAATATTGGTGTGAGAGCTAATTCAATCAAGGAAACACTGCATGTTGGTGAAGGGCATATTGAAGAAGGATCAGCCGAGTGGTTCTTGTGGGAGAACAACTCATTTGGCTCACTAACTTCACACACCATCAGGCTTCCAAGCAGCTCTCAAGGAAACTCAGTTTTCACACTCTATGCTTAGTGCCCTTTGAGTGCATAGGACTGAAATGAAGCTTGGAGAGCATCCCACACAAACGAATGCTCCACATGCGGGTTTCACATGCCACCAACTCCACATTCACAGGCAACTTCAGCGCCACAGCCGTTTTCAGATACCCTCAATGCAAAGGCTCTAGACGCAAATATTGGTGTGAGGGCTAATTCAATCAAGGAAACACTGCATGTTGGTGAAGGGCATATTGAAGAAGGAATCAGCCGAGTGGTTCTTGTGGGAGAACAACTCCATTTGGCTCACTAACTTCACACACCATCAGGCTTCCAAGCAGCTCTCAAGGAAACTCAGTTTTCACACTCTATGCTTAGTGCCCTTTGAGTGCATTATCTAGGAATGAACCTGGTAGAGCATCCACACAAACGAATGCTCACATGCGGGTTTCACATGCCACCAACTCCACATTCTCAGGCAACTTCAGCGCCACAGCCATTTTCAGATAGCCCTCAATGCAAAAGCTCTAGACGCAATATTGGTGTGCGAGCTGATTCAATCAAGGAAACGCTGCATGTGGTGAAGGGCATATTGAAGAAGGATCAGCGAGTGGTTCTTGTGGGAGAACAACTCCATTTGGCTCACTAACTTCACACACCATCAGGCTTCCAAGCAGCTCTCAAGGAAACTCAGTTTTCACCACTCCTATGCTTAGTGCCCTTTGAGTGCCTAGGACTGAAATGAAGCTTGATGAGCATCCCACACAAACGAATGCTCCACATGCGGGGTTTTTCAGATAGCCCTCAATGCAAAGGCTCTAGATGCAAATATTGGTGTGAGAGCTAATTCAATCAAGGAAACACTGCATGTTGGTGAAGGGCATATTGAAGAAGGATCAGCCGAGTGGTTCTTGTGGGAGAAACAACTCCATTTGGCTCACTAACTTCACACACCATCAGGCTTCCAAGCAGCTCTCAAGGAAACTCAGTTTTCACAGTCTATGCTTAGTGCCTTTGAGTTCATTATCTAGGAATGAACCTGGTAGAGCATCCCATGCAAATGAATGCTCCACATGCGGGTTTCACATGCCACCAACTCCACATTCACAGGCACTTCAACGCCACAGCCGTTTTCAGATAGCCCTCAATGCAAAGGCTCTAGACGCAAACATTGGTGTGAGAGCTGATTCAATCAAGGAAACACTGCATGTTGGTGAAGGGCATATTGAAGAAGGATCAGCCGAGTGGTTCTTGTGGGAGAACAACTCCATTTGGCTCACTAACTTCACACACCATCAGGCTTCCAAGCAGCTCTCAAGGAAACTCAGTTTTCACACTCTATGCTTAGTGCCCTTTGAGTGCATTATCTAGGAATGAACCTGGTAGAGCATCCCACACAAACGAATGCTCCACATGCGGGTTTCACATGCCAACAACTCCACATTCTCAGGCAACTTCAGCGCCACAGCCATGTTCAGATAGCCCTCAATGCAAACGCTCTAGACGCAAATATTGGTGAGCGAGCTGATTCAATCAAGGAAACGCTGCATGTTGGTGAAGGGCATATTGAAGAAGGATCAGCCGAGTGGTTCTTGTGGGAGAACAACTCCATTTGGCTCACTAACTTCACACACCATCAGGCTTCCAAGCAGCTCTCAAGGAAACTCAGTTTTCACACTCTATGCTTAGTGCCCTTTGAGTGCATTATCTAGGAATGAACCTGGTAGAGCATCCCACACAAACGAATGCTCCATATGCGGGTTTCACATGCCACCAACTCCACATTCACAGGCAACTTCAGCGCCACAGCCGTTTTCAGATAGCCCTCAATGCAAAGGCTCTAGACGCAAATATTGGCTGTGAGAGCTGATTCAATCAAGGAAACATTGCATGTTGGTGAAGGGCATATTGACAGAAGGATCAGCCGCAGTGGTTCTTGTGGGAGAACAACTCCATTTGGCTCACTAACTTCACACACCATCAGGCTTCCAAGCAGCTCTCAAGGAAACTCAGTTTTCACACTCTATGCTTAGTGCCCTTTGAGTGCATTACCTAGGAATGAACCTGTAGAGCATCCCACACAAACGAATGCGCCACATGCGGGGTTCACATGCCACCAACTCCACATTCACAGGCAACTTCAGCGCCACAGCCGTTTCAGATAGCCCTCAATGCAAAGGCTCTAGACGCAATATTGGTGTGAGAGCTGATTCAATCAAGGAAACACTGCATGTTGGTGAAGGGCATATTGAAGAAGGATCAGCCGAGTGGTTCTTGTGGGAGAACAACTCCATTTGGCTCACTAACTTCACACACCATCAGGCTTCCAAGCAGCTCTCAAGGAAACTCCAGTTTTCACAGTCTATGCTTAGTGCCCTTTGAGTGTCTAGGACTGAATGAAGCTTGGAGAGCATCCCACACAACGAATGCTCCACATGCGGGTTTCACATGCCACCAACTCCACATTCACAGGCAACTTCAGCGCCACAGCCGTTTTCAGATAGCCCTCAATGCAAAGGCTCTAGACGCAAATATTGGTGTGAGGGCTAATTCAATCAAGGAAACACTGCATGTTGGTGAAGGGCATATTGAAGAAGGATCAGCCGAGTGGTTCTTGTGGGAGAACAACTCCATTTGGCTCACTAACTTCACACACATCAGGCTTCCAAGCAGCTCTCAAGGAAACTCAGTTTTCACACTCTATGCTTAGTGCCCTTTGAGTGCATTATCTAGGAATGAACCTGGCTAGAGCATCCCACACAAACGAATGCTCCACATGCGGGGTTCACATGCCACCAACTCCACATTCTCAGGCAACTTCAGCGCCACAGCCATTTTCAGATAGCCCTCAATGCAAAGGCTCTAGACGCAAATATTGGTGTGCGAGCTGATTCAATCAAGGAAACGCTGCATGTTGGTGAAGGGCATATTGAAGAAGGATCAGCCGAGTGGTTCTTGTGGCAGAACAACTCCATTTGCTCACTAACTTCACACACCATCAGGCTTCAAAGCAGCTCTCAAGGAAACTCAGTTTTCACACTCTATGCTTAGTGCCCTTTGAGTGCCTAGGACTGAAATGAAGCTTGATTAGCATCCCACACAAACGAATGCTCCACATGCGGGGTTATTCAGATAGCCCTCAATGCAAAGGCTCTAGATGCAAATATTGGTGTGAGAGCTAATTCAATCAAGGAAACACTGCATGTTGGTGAAGGGCATATTGAAGAAGGATCAGCCGAGTGGTTCTTGTGGGAGAACAACTCCATTTGGCTCACTAACTTCACACACCATCAGGCTTCCAAGCAGCTCTCAAGGAAACTCAGTTTTCACACACTCTATGCTTAGTGCCCTTTGAGTGCATTACCTAGGAATGAACCTGGTAGAGCATCCCACACAAACGAATGCGCCACATGCGGGGTTCACATGCCACCAACTCCACATTTACAAGCAACTTCAGCGCCGCAGCCGTTTTCAGATAGCCCTCAATGCAAAGGCTCTAGACGCAAATATTGGTGTGAGAGCTGATTCAATCAAGGAAACACTGCATGTTGGTGAAGGGCATATTGAAGAAGGATCAGCCGAGTGGTTCTTGTGGAGAACAACTCCATTTGGCTCACTAACTTCACACACCATCAGCTTCCAAGCAGCTCTCAAGGAAACTCAGTTTTCACACTCTATGCTTAGTGCCCTTTGAGTGTATTATCTAGGAATGAACCTGGTAGAGCATCCCACACAAACGAATGCTGCACATGCGGGGTTTCACATGCAACAAACTCCACATTCACAGGCAACTTCTGCGCCACAGGCATTTTCAGATAGCCATCAATGCAAAGGATCTAGACGCAATATTGGTGTGAGAGCTAATTCAATCAAGGAAACACTGCATGTTGGTGCAAGGGCATATTGAAGAAGGATCAGCCGAGTGGTTCTTGTGGGAGAACAACTCCATTTGGCTCACTAACTTCACACACCATCAGGCTTCCAAGCAGCTCTCAAGAGAAACTCAGTTTCACAGTCTATGCTTAGTGCCATTTGAGTGCATAGGACTGAAATGAAAGCTTAGAGAGCATCCCACACAAACGAATGCTCCACATGCGGGTTTCACATGCCACCAACTCCACATTCACAGGCAACTTCAGCGCCACAGCCGTTTTCAGATAGCCCTCAATGCAAAGGCTCTAGACGCAAATATTGGTGTGAGGGCTAATTCAATCAAGGAAACACTGCTGTTGGTGAAGGGCATATTGAAGAAGGATCAGCCGAGTGGTTCTTGTGGGAGAACAACTCCATTTGGCTCACTAACTTCACACACCATCAGGCTTCCAAGCAGCTCTCAAGGAAACTCAGTTTTCACCACTCTATGCTTAGTGCCCTTTGAGTGCCTAGGACTGAAATGAAGCTTGATGAGCATCCCACACAAACGAATGCTCCACATGCCGGGGTTTTTCAGATAGCCCTCAAATGCAAAGGCTCTAGATGCAATATTGGTGTGAGAGCTAATTCAATCAAGGAAACACTGCATGTTGGTGAAGGGCATATTGAAGAAGGATCAGCCGAGTGGTTCTTGTGGGAGAAACAACTCCATTTGCTCACTAACTTCACACACCATCAGGCTTCCAAGCAGCTCTCAAGGAAACTCAGTTTTCACACTCTATGCTTAGTGCCTTTGAGTGCATTATCTAGGAATGAACCTGGTAGAGCATCCCAGGCAAATGAATGCTCCACATGCGGGTTTCACATGCACCAACTCACATTCACAGGCAACTTCAACGCCACAGCCGTTTTCAGATAGCCCTCAATGCAAAGGCTCTAGACGCAAATATTGGTGTGAGAGCTGATTCAATCAAGGAAACGCTGCATGTTGGTGAAGGGCATATTGAAGAAGGATCAGCCGAGTGGTTCTTGTGGGAGAACAACTCCATTTGGCTCACTAACTTCACACACCATCAGGCTTCCAAGCAGCTCTCAAGGAAACTCAGTTTTCACAGTCTATGCTTAGTGCCCTTTGAGTGCATATCTAGGAATGAACCTGGTAGAGCATCCCACACAAACGAATGCTCCACATGCGGGTTTCAATGCCAACAACTCCACATTCTCAGGCAACTTCAGCGCCACAGCCATTTTCAGATAGCCCTCAATGCAAAGGCTCTAGACGCAAATATTGGTCGAGCGAGCTGATTCAATCAAGGAAACGCTGCATGTTGGTGAAGGGCATATGAAGAAGGATCAGCCGAGTGGTTCTTGTGGGAGAACAACTCCATTTGGCTCACTAACTTCACACACCATCAGGCTTCCAAGCAGCTCTCAAGGAAACTCAGTTTTTCACACTCTATGCTTAGTGCCCTTTGAGTGCATAGGACTGAAATGAAGCTTGGAGAGCATCCCACACAAACGAATGCTCCACATGCGGGTTTCACATGCCACCAACTCCACATTCACAGGCAACTTCAGCGCCACAGCCGTTTTCAGATACCCTCAATGCAAAGGCTCTAGACGCAAAAATTGGTGTGAGGGCTAATTCAATCAAGGAAACACTGCATGTGGTGAAGGGCATATTGAAGAAGGATCAGCCGAGTGGTTCTTGTGGGAGAACAACTCCATTTGGCTCACTAACTTCACACACCATCAGGCTTCCAAGCAGCTCTCAAGGAAACTCAGTTTTCACACTCTATGCTTAGTGCCCTTTGAGTGCATTATCTAGGAATGAACCTGGTAGAGCATCCCACACAAACGAATGCTCCACATGCGGGTTTCACATGCCACACTCCACATTCTCAGGCAACTTCAGCGCCACAGCCATTTCAGATAGCCCTCAATGCAAAGGCTCTAGACGCAAATATTGGTGTGCGAGCTGATTCAATCAAGGAAACGCTGCATGTTGGTGAAGGGCATATTGAAGAAGGATCAGCCGAGTGGTTCTTGTGGGAGAACAACTCCATTTGGCTCACTAACTTCACACACCATCAGGCTTCCAAGCAGCTCTCAAGGAAACTCAGTTTTCACACTCTATGCTTAGTGCCCTTTGAGTGCCTAGGACTGAAATGAAGCTTGATGAGCATCCCACACAAACGAATGCTCACATGCGGGGTTTTTCAGATAGCCCTCAATGCAAAGGCTCTAGATGCAAATATGGTGTGAGAGCTAATTCAATCAAGAAACACTGCATGTTGGTGAAGGGCATATTGAAGAAGGATCAGCCGAGTGGTTCTTGTGGAGAACAACTCCATTTGGCTCACTAACTTCACACACCATCAGGCTTCCAAGCAGCTCTCAAGGAAACTCAGTTTTCACACTCTATGCTTAGTGCCCTTTGAGTTCATTATCTAGGAATGAACCTGGTAGAGCATCCCACGCAAATGAATGCTCCACATGCGGGTTCACATGCCACCAACTCCACATTCACAGGCAACTTCTGCGCACAGCCATTTTCAGATAGCCCTCAATGCAAAGGCTCTAGAAGGAAATATTGGTGTGAGAGCTAATTCAATCAAGAAAACACTGCATGTTGGTGAAGGCATATTGAAGAAGGATCAGCCGAGTGGTTCTTGTGGGAGAACAACTCCATTGGCTCACTAACTTCACACACCATCAGGCTTCCAAGCAGCTCGCAAGGAAACTCAGTTTTCACACTGTAGGCTTAGTGCCCTTTGAGTGCCTAGGACTGAAATGAGGCTTGGAGAGCATCCACACAAACGAATGCTCCACATGCGGGTTTCACATGCCACCAACTCCACATTCACAGGCAACTTCTGCGCCACAGCCGTTTCAGATAGTACTCAATGCAAAGCTCCTGACGCAAATATTGGTGTGCGAGCTGATTCAATCAAGGAAACACTGCATGTGGTGAAGGGCATATTGAAGAAGGATCAGCCGAGTGGTTCTTTGGAGAACAACTCCATTTGGCTCACTACTTCACACACCATCAGGCTTCCAAGCAGCTCTCAAGGAAACTCAGTTTTCACACTCTATGCTTAGTGTCCTTTGAGTGCCTAGGACTGAAATGAAGCTTGGTGAGCATCCCAAACAAACGAATGCTCCACATGCGAGGTTTTTTAGATAGCCCTCAATGCAAAGGCTCTAGATGCAAATATTGGTGTGAGAGCTAATTCAATCAAGGAAACACTGCATGTTGGTGAAGGGCATATTGAAGAAGGATCAGCTGATTGGTTCTTGTGGGAGAACAACTCCATTTGGCTCGCTAACTTCACACACCATCAGGCTTCCAAGCAGCTCTCAAGGAAACTCAGTTTTCACACTCTATGCTTAGTGCCATTTGAGTGCATTATCTAGGAGTGAACCTGGTAGAGCACCCCACACAAACGAATGCTCCACATGCGGGTTTCACATGCCACCAACTCCACATTCACAGGCAACTTCAGCGCCACAGCCGTTTTCAGATAGCCCTCAATGCAAAGGCTCTAGACGCAAATATTGGTGTGAGAGCTAATTCAATCAAGGAAACACTGCATGTTGGTGAAGGGCATATTGAAGAAGGATCAGCCGAGTGGTTCTTGTGGGAGAACAACTCCATTTGGCTCACTAACTTCACACACCATCAGGCTTCCAAGCAGCTCTCAAGGAAACTCAGTTTTCACACTCTATGCTTAGTGCCCTTTGAGTGCATTATCTAGGAATGAACCTGGTAGAGCATCCCACACAAACGAATGCTCCACATGCGGGTTTCACATGCCACCAACTCCACATTCTCAGGCAACTTAAGCGCCACAGCCGTTTTCAGATAGCCCTCAATGCAAAGGCTCTAGACGCAAATATTGGTGTGAAGGCTGATTCAATCAAGGAAACACTGCATGTTGGTGAAGGGCATATTGAAGAAGGATCAGCCGAGTGGTTCTTGTGGGAGAACAACTCCATTTGGCTCACTAACTTCACACACCATCAGGCTTCCAAGCAGTTCTCAAGGAAACTCAGTTTTCACACTCTATGCTTAGTGCCCTTTGAGTGCATTATCTAGGAATGAACCTGGTAGAGCATCCCACACAAACGAATGCTCCACATGCGGGGTTTCACATGCCACCAACTCCACATTCACAGGCAACTTCTGCGCCACAGCCATTTTCAGATAGCCATCAATGCAAAGGCTCTAGACGCAAATATTGGTGTGAGAGCTAATCAATCAAGGAAACACTGCATGTTGGTGAAGGGCATATTGAAGAAGGATCAGCCGAGTGGTTCTGGTGGGAGAACAACTCCATTTGGCTCACTAACTTCACACACCATCAGGCTTCCAAGCAGCTCTCAGGAAACTCAGTTTCACAGTCTATGCTTAAGTGCCCTTTGAGTGCATAGGACTGAAATGAAGCTTGGAGAGCATCCCACACAACGAATGCTCCACATGCCGGTTTCACATGCCACCAACTCCACATTCACAGGCAACTTCTGCGCCACAGCCATTTTCAGATAGCCATCAATGCAAAGGCTCTAGACGCAAATATTGGTGTGAGAGCTAATTCAATCAAGGAAACACTGCATGTTGGTGAAGGGCATATTGAAGAAGGATCAGCCGAGTGGTTCTTGTGGAGAACAACACCATTTGGCTCACTAACTTCAACACACCATCAGGCTTCCCAAGCAGCTCTCAAGGAAACTCAGTTTTCACAGTCTATGCTTAGTGCCCTTTGAGTGCATAGGACTGAAATGAAGCTTGGAGAGCATCCCACACAAACGAATGCTCCACATGCAGGTTTCACATGCCACCAACTCCACATTCTCAGGCACTTCAGCGCCACAGCCGATTTCAGATACCCTCAATGCAAAGGCTCTAGACGCAAATATTGGTGTGAGGGCCTATTCAATCAAGGAAACACTGCATGTTGGTGAAGGGCATATTGAAGAAGGATCAGCCGAGTGGTTCTTGTGGAGAACAACTCCATTTTGGCTCACTAACTTCACACACCATCAGGCTTTCAAGCAGCTCTCAAGGAAACTCAGTTTTCACACTCTAGCTTAGTGCCCTTTGAGTTGCCTAGGACTGAAATGAAGCTTGGTGAGCATCCCACAGAAACGAATGCTCCACATGCGGGTTTCACATGCCACCAACTCCACATTCACAGGCAACTTCAGCGCCACAGCCGTTTTCAGATAGCACTCAATGCAAAGCTCTAGACGCACATATTGGTGTGAGAGCTAATTCAATCAAGGAAACACTGCATGTTGGTGAAGGGCATATTGAAGAAGGATCAGCCGAGTGGTTCTTGTGGGAGAACAACTCCATTTGGCTCACTACTTCACACACCATCAGGCTTCCAAGCAGCTCTCAAGGAAACTCAGTTTTCACACTCTATGCTTAGTGCCCTTTGGGTGCATTATCTAGGAATGAACCTGGTAGAGCATCCCACACAAACGAATGCTCCACATGCGGGTTTCACATGCCACCAACTCCACATTCTCAGGCAACTTCAGCGCCACAGCCGTTTTCAGATAGCCCTCATGCAAAGGCTCTAGACGCAAATATTGGTGTGCGAGCTGATTCAATCAAGGAAACGCTGCATGTTGATGAAGGGCATATTGAAGAAGGATCAGCCGAGTGGTTCTTGTGGAGAACAACTCCATTTGGCTCACTAACTTCACACACCATCAGGCTTCCAAGCAGCTCTCAAGGAAACTCAGTTTTCACACTCTATGCTAGTGCCCTTTGAGTGCATTATCTAGGAATGAACCTGGTAGAGCATCCCACACAAACGAATGCTCCACATGCGGGGTTCACATGCCACCAACTCCACATTCACAGGCAACTTCAGCGCCACAGCCGTTTTCAAAGGAAGAAGAAAGCTCTCAATTGCAAAGGCTCTAGAGGCAAATATTGGTGTGAGAGCTAATTCAATCAAGGAAACACTGCATGTTGGTGAAGGGCATATTGAAGAAGGATCAGCCGAGTGGTTCTTGTGGGAGAACAACTCCATTTGACTCACTAACTTCACACACCATCAGGCTTCCAAGCAGCTCTCAAAGGAAACTCAGTTTTCACACTCTATGCTTAGTGCCCTTTGAGTGCATTATCTAGGATGTACCTGGTAGAGCATCCCACACAAACGAATGCTCCACATGCGGGTTTCACATGCCACCAAACTCCACATTCACAGGCAACTTCAGCGCCACAGCCGTTTTCAGATAGCCCTCAATGCCAAGGCTCTAGACGCAAATATTGGTTGTGAGAGCTATTCAATCAAGGAAACACTGCATGTTGGTGAAGGGCAATATTGAAGAAGGATCAGCCGAGTGGTTCTTGTGGGAGAACAACTCCATTTGGCTCACTAACTTTCACACACCATCAGGCTTCCAAGCAGCTCTCAAGGAAACTCAGTTTTCACACTCTATGCTTAGTGCCCTTTGAGTGCATTATCTAGGAATGAACCTGGTAGAGCATCCCACACAAACGAATGCTCCACATGCGGGTTCACATGCCACCAACTCCACATTCACAGGCAACTTCAGCGCCACAGCCGTTTTCAGATAGCCTCAATGCAAAGGCTCTAGACGCAAATATTGGTGTGAGAGCTAATTCAATCAAGGAAACACTGCATGTTGGTGAAGGGCATATTGAAGAAGGATCAGCCGAGTGGTTCTTGTGGGAGAACAACTCCATTTGACTCACTAACTTCACACACCTTCAGGCTTCCAAGCAGCTCTCAAGGAAACTCAGTTTTCACACTCTATGCTTAGTGCCCTTTGAGTGCATTA